>NC_050447.1:102087311-102302311 GCF_903995425.1 Onychomys torridus
CAGGTCCATCCAATCAACATGCGCCCCATTAACTGCTCCTTGACTAAGCAATTAGAACAAAGATAAGCTCACCATACTTAGACTCCCCCAAGTTCCTTGCTAAAAGAACCTGCATGCCTTTGTCCCAAATCATTATCGCTATTTTTGTGTGGATGTTAGACCCCTGCATGCTGGCTATTTCTGCAGAATCAACGCTCTTGGTCTTTGCATACTATGTGAGTCTGGGGTCTTTTCTTTGGCAATTCTCGGGCCCTTACAGGAACTAGGGTGTCAGACAACCAAGCTTGTAAGTTTCTGGCCCAGTAGCAACTGGTTACTGAGAAGGGGAAGAATTTTTGGGGTGGATGACGCACAAGATACATAAGCCTGACTACAGAAGCAGAATACAGAAGGACCCAAAGTCAGAAGACAATGAAAATAAACAGTATAGATTCATCTTTCCTGTTAATAGCTGTGCATTTGGACTAATAATAATTAATTTCAGTGGAAGATATTTAGTGCCAGGCATAAAAACTATATTTTTATAACTGAAGGACTGGCACGGTTGACTGGTTTTGCTGTTGTCTTTGAGACAGTATCTTGCTATGCAGCACAGGTTGTATTCAAAATCACAATCCTCCAGCTTCAGCCTCCCAAGTGCTGGGATTACAAGCATAATCCATCATTTCCAGAATGACTTCATTTTGATTCTGACAATGTCTCTCCTTGTCTCTGAACAATTTCCTCTTAAGAGATCATTGGTCAATCATCCCATCCTCTGGCTTCAATCTCTGGAGAGAGTTATATCCCAGGTGATATCTGATCTCACATTGTGGGAAGGGGTGTAAAAGATAGCAAAAAGTCAGTGACAATAATTACTTCCCCTTTTGTCAAATCCAAACAACTAAGAGGTACAGGAGTAGATCCCTTAGGCTCTGCTTACGTAGAGTCCATTGTCAATTTTACTTCAGTCTGTTCTGTGGGTGGTATCCCAGCATTTCCAAAATACCATTCAGGTTATTTGCTACAAGCCATGCCTCTGCAGAACATCAACAGACCACAGTTACAATTTTACAAGGGAAAAACATGATGCAACCAACCAGAACAAATAGTTAAATAAGAATTAGTTTGAAACTAAATGCTTGTGTGGTCATTTTCGATGGGCTTGACTGTAAATAGGTCAGAATTGTGGTTGACAAAAGACTTAATTTGAACAGCTATTTTGAAGAAAATTTAGCAGTAGACAAAAACAGGGTTTTTTACATTTCTTTTACATATAACATTTCAGATTGATAATTATGATTATCAATTATGATTATCAATTAGGGCAGGATCATCAAGTTTTCTTAATTTTCTTTCCAGAAGTTCATTACAATTTTTGTTTCAATTTAACAAATGAAGTAATCTGTCAAAAACAGGCTATTTTAGCCAGGTGATGATGATACACACCTTTGGTCCCAGCACTCAGGAGGCAGAAACAGGAGAATCTCTGAGTTCAAAGCCTGCCTGGTCTACAGAGTGAGTTTCAAGCCAGTAAGGACTACACAGAGAAACCTTGCCTTGAAAGAACAACACAAAACAAACAAAAAGCAACAACAAAGCGGGGTATCTTTCTATATTAAGAAGCAGAAACCTTTTGAAATAAAGGACAACTGTAAGTAGTCTTCTTAGGCGACCAGTGTCCAGTGTTGTTAATAACAAAAGAGATACTACTTGGAGTGCTCAGTGTTTGGTTTTGTGTAATCATCTTTGTTTAAAGATAATTTATACAATTGGAAGCACATGAACACAAGCCTAGAAAATGTTAGCCATTAAACACTTTTAGTGTGGAGGACAATGGCTTGGAACAGTGTTATGCTAAGCTTTGGATTTTAGAAGGCTTATATACTTAAAAAACACAAATATATTTAACATAGGAAAGGGCCCACAAAAATTTCCATCATGACCACTTGGAAGTGCTGTATATTAATTCAGCTTCTACTTTTGATGCAAAAGTTAATCTTTGGTTTGGTATTATGATAGGGCTATAGAAATAATGAAAATCAAAACTTAAGACCTCTCACACCTTTGGGAAACTGCCAAGTGATCATCACAAGCTGATGCATTGTCTGATGTGCAGTGCATCTCACATGCACCATAGCAAGTTGCTTATTAGTTACTCAAGGCAAGCAAAGATAGACCACATTTTTAACAGCACAAGTTCCCAAAGGGTGGGATTTTTCTTTCATCTGAATAGCACTGATAACAAATAGGAAAAATAACAGAACCTAAATTGGCTGTTTTAGGGCATTTGGATGCAAAGCCTGAGGTATAAGCAAGGGCTCTTCCCTTCCCTTTGCACATAGCAACCTTGCATGCCTTTAGCTCTGAAAACTTTTGCATTGTGTTTGGATGAAGTTCAGATACACAGCTTTAAATGCTTCTAGTCAAGGACACCTGAGCATTTAATGTACTGGAGTTACCTTAAAATAGTTGTTTGTAAACTAGTTATTTAAATAATTTTCATACAAATGTATTTTTGAATGAGCCTTAAACTTGTCAAAAATCAGTTCCCCAAGCAGTCTTAAGAGTATGGGAAGGAACCAGCAGAAACCAAGGAATTATATTTATAAGACAAAACGTCTTGTCCCATAAGCTAATTTTTGTAAAGCTTTCTAATAATAGTAGGACATTTAAAAAAGATAACCTGTTGCCTTGGAGACAAAGAATCAAGTTCTATGTTTACAGCCAGGTATGAATATTTGAACTTAGAAAATACTTTAGATAATTTACATCTGGAAACACCTTTCACAAAAATTTGTATCGAATAAAAATTTTTAATAAAGCAAAATGTGCCTTTCTCATAGCTGTTCTCACTATGACAGCTGAAATCCTCTCATACCTTCTGCACATCCAATTGTACATGGTAATTAGAATTTTAACTGTAATTATCTTACAACTACCACAGACACAAGAAACTTACCTGAAACTATTTCTCAGTACATTAGCAATTTATGAAAGCTATATTTCTCACTCATCTCAGATTACTTAGATAGATCCTTGAGTTTTAGTCATATCTCTCTCTCTCTCTCTCTCTCTCTCTCTCTCTCTCTCTCTCTCTCTCTCTTGAAAATTTACTTCTGGTTTTCTCATTTGCCCCTCTTTAAATCTATCACAGCCACCATGTCATTCCTGAAGTTAAATCCTTCAGGAATTGGAATTATAAAAAAAAAGTTAATACATGTTAAATGGAAGTAAGTAAAATCAATTTATGCTTCCTTTCACTAAGAAACACTGGTCTTGCAATAACATGAAGTTTGAGGGGATTTTTGGTCAGGCTGCTTTATACATTCATGACATTCCTGCAGCCCAAATACAACAGAGGAGGCTCCATTTTCTCTTGGTCTATAGAGACCATCCCTTGTCCTCTATTAAATCATGAGTTTTTGTGGAACACTTCTTGCTTGTTAAAATGTTTCTTTTTGTTCTCAGGTTATTGAGGAGAGTTAGATATGTATGCATTAAAAGCCTAGGAATACTTAAATTGATCTAATGTGCTAACTTTCAAGCTCTAAGTTTTAACAATAAATTTTTTCTATATGAATAAGATGAAAAAACTTACATCTACATTTGGCCAACACTTCACTGAAACAGAACTATTGCCTTTATTTTCCTTCTTGCCTTTATGTTGTCCATATGTGTGTGTATCATGCATGTATGTGTGTATATATGTCTGCATGTGTGCACACATTCTTGTTGAGGCCCAAGGGTGAGAAACAGAGTCTTCCTCAATAACTTTCCACTTTATATATTCAAGTGGGGTCTCTTGTGGAAACTGAAGCTAATTCACTTTGCTACTCTAGCTAAATATCTTGTCCCAGGTCCCCCTGCATCTGACTCTTATGAGCTGCAGTCATAGGTGGGCCAGTAGGCCTGCCCATCTTTTTACATAGGTTCTGAGTATCCTAACACTGGTTCTCTTGCTTGTGTGGCAAGTGCTTGACCCACTGAGCCATCTTCCCAAGCCTGATTTTTTACTTACTTATTTAGGTTGAGTTTTGTGATATAGTCCAAGCTATTCTGAAATTCATGATCCTCTTGTCTCAGTTTCCCCAGTGCTGGATGTACAGGTGTATCCCCAGCAAGAAATGTTAACATCCTAACATAAATAAAGTCTTCTCCAAAAAGTGGCAATTAAGATTGTATGCTAAGCAACCTAAAGCCACCTATCAATCCTACAAGGTAAAATGTACATAGTTAGGATTATACACTTAGAAGACACTATTATCCTTCTACAACACAATCAGGTATTCAGTATAGCCATAGACATGTATATGGCTCCCTTACTCTGGTTATGAACACAGAAATCATCAGGAAGCAAGTAACAGAAGCAGAGGACCACTTGACAGGAGCAAGACATAGGAACCATCATCAACAGAACAGGGAAGGACCAGCGTTCGGAAGCTGGCTCTGGAATTTTGTCTTGATTTAACTCAGTTTAAGATCCTAGAAAAGTAAACTTCATTGTCTGAAATTCTGAGAAGCCTGTTGTTTGAGACTTTGAATTGCAAGCATCAAAGTGTTTCCAGTATGTTGCAAGGAGGTGAAAGCTACCAGGGCAGATTATTTTCAGAGCCAAAGATACAACAGCATCTCAGAGTCTTCTTCTAATGTTCACATCCCATAATGTTGTATGTACTATGCTGCTCTTTCAACACCAGTCAATCATCTGTCTTCATTTCCTGGTCCTCCGTGGTAAAGGAGGGCTCTGATTTACACATGCACAACACAGGCAGATTCAGTATCTGATGACTTGAAACAACCTTGATTTCTAGTGAGAAAAAAAAATGCATCAATACTGAACATATGCAGACTTTGTTCTTGTCATTCCCTAAACAATTCAGTGTAACAAATATTTACATAGTATTTTTATTGAACTAGGTATTTGAAGTCATCTAGGGAACAGAATTCAAGAAGGTGCACATAGGTTATATGAAAATATTGGGTTATTCTATATATAAAAAAGGGTTAAATATAGACATTGTTATCCACATGGGTCTTAGAACTAACCCCTCAGATATCAAAGAACAACTTCATATATTGTGGAAGATGCTTCTCTTGCCACCTGAAAAGGTGATTGGATGTTCACATTTCAATACAATGCATAAAGGAGCATCTCTTTCTAACTATATTGTGAAGGATACACTGTACTGTGGGATGATCCTTCCGTGAACTATATTACTCCCATTGGTTAATAATAAAGCTCTTTGGCTTATGGCAAGGCAGGATAAGGTTAGGTGGAACAATCAAAGGGAGGACTTTGATGACAAGGGTGGAGTCTAGACAGACAAGAGCAAGCCACCCAAGAAACCAGTTGCCAGAGGACCAGTAAAGCCAAGGCCATGTGGCAATACATAGATAAATAGAAATGGGTTAATTTAAATATAAGGGTTAGCTAGTAATAAGCCTGAGCTATCAACTGAGCACTTTCTAATTAATATAAGCTTTTGTGTGTTTATTTGGGACCAGGCAGTTGGGACAGAAGGAGCTGGGAGGTCAGGACAGAAAATTTCACCTCTCTTTACAATAATGTGTAACTTTGAATCTAGCCTTTCTTAATTGGAGAAGGTTCTTTCAGATACCAAGACTAAACAAATTTTAAATATCTGAGAAGACACAGTTTAACAAAAAAGGGAAGAAATTTTCAGGATAGTAAAATGAATAGCCAGTAGCTTTAGGGGGAAAAACAAAAGATCCTCATGCAATAAATGGTGGTATGCAAGACCCAAGGATCCCATAGCCTGTGACCACTATTGTGAGCATGAGAAAACCTTTCCAGGGAGTTTGTTGCTGAACCTGGAAACACATATTCCTCTCAGGAGCATTCAGCAAACTCTTTCTGTAAAGGCCAAGTTCATAGATATTCTAGATGCTGTAGTCCTGTTACCTCTTTTGTAGCACCCAACTCCCAACTTTAGCCACAACACAGCTCTAGACTATGTAATGAACAGCTGTAGCTGGGTTCCTATAAAACATCACTTTCAAGGGTTGGGGATTTAGCTCAGTGGTAGAGCGCTTGCCTAGCAAGCAAAAGGCCCTGGGTTCGATCCTCAGCTCCAAAAAAAAAAAAAAAAATCACTTTCAAAAGCCACACTGCAAAGCAGATGCAGCCCTATAGGCACACCATATGAATGTCCACACCATAGAGCACTATTCTACATCCCAGATGAGTGTCATATTCATCACAAGCTATAGAGAGAAGACACAGTTCTTCCAATATACCCAAATTGATTTTTAAAATTTTTTCCAGAATGTCCTAAGGCAAATTTTTAAAAAGTGGATGTCTTACTTAGGGTTTCTAGTTCTGTGATAAAACACCAGGCCTAAAAACAACTTGGGGAAGAAAGTATTTATTTCATCTTACAAATTTCTTATAGCACATTCATCTTCCAATGTTTCTTATAGTACATCATCAAGGGAAATTAAGGCAGGAACCTGGAGGCAGAAACTGATGCAGAGGCCATGGAAGAGGGCTGCTTAATGGATTATTCCTCATGGCTTGCTCTACCTGCTTTCTTATGGTACCCAGAACGAAAGACCAGGGATGGCACCAGGAACTGGGCCCTCCCACATCAATTTTCAATCAAGAAAGTATACCACAGGCTTGAGCATAGACCAGTCTGGATGGGGCATTTTCTCATTTGATGTTCCCTCTTTTACAAGGACCCTAGCTTATGTTGAGTTGATCTAAAGTTAACTAGCACAGTAGATCTGTCAGTTGTGAACCTTGCAAGCTACAATAACACTAGCCTGGCAGAATGGGCTTACTGGTTCAATATTGGCCTCAATGTCATAGGGTTAACTAACTGCTTTCTGGTTGGATTCAAGGCCCACCCCACAGGAGGCAACTGTAACCTAGCCAAGGGCTGGTAGATAGGGAGATATCCTAGTGGAGAACCTACTACCACTTTTTCTAAATGAACATGTACTAAAAATTTCCTGCTAAACACTCATATTTATACCCATAGATTAGTTCTGCTCTCAGCCTTTATCACAGAAGCTTCATATTGCAATGAGTGATTGCTATTGCAAGGACTCATAACTCATTGAAATGCTAATAATAAGGTATGGGGCATGCTGAATCCCAAAAGGGTCATCTGTAACATCTCCTCCATGGCCCAGGGAATATTCCAGAAGAAGGAGCAGGAAGGATGGAAGAGTTGCAGGATAGGAAAGTATGTTACAAAAACATATTTTCTGGATATGAAATACTTGTTTCATTCATGAACTCACTGTAGCTGTGGTTATCCACATAAGACCTCTATGGTATTGGGCCAACCAATGTTTCATCATAAAGAGGGAAGAACCCCATGAGGCCCCACCCTCTCTTTGAGGGACTACTGACAATGAGTGGTTGCTTGGGAAGGGCTATTTCTGTCTTTAGTTGTATAGCCGCAGATAAGTTGGTCATGCTCTAATAAATAACTTCCCACACCCATCCAAACAACTAGTTACCCAAACAAACCTAACTAAACTTAGTGGTCTCACACAATGACATGAAAACATAAGGGGACTTGCTGGGAAGAAAGGTTTCAGTAGAAGAAAGAGGAGGAATAAGAGAAGGTAATGGACACAAAAATGACTAAAATTCACTATATACATATATAAAACTGCCAAGGAAGAAAATAAATTGATGGACCAATATTTGAAGAAGAACTTCTGGTAGTGAAAATGATGGAAGGGAAATGCCCATCAGGCACAGCATTTTCTTGTTTTTTAACTCTGAGCCCTACCATGAAGTTTCTCAGGTCTATATTTACGTAACCTTCAGTCAAGTCTCCGGCACAAACAAAATCCTAAATAATCAGCTAAGTAAATTTTATTTTTTTGATATTCACCACATACATGATTATACCACTGAAATTATTCACTCTATTATCTATGTTGTACTGGGACTATAATGTAAATCCTTTGCAAATTTATTATGAATATTATTGTGGGTTCCTGCTGAGATGAATGTCTTTGAAAATAATTCCTAAAACTATCTCCATTATAAACATTCAAGAGAATGATATCTCTTACAGTTCTGTACAACTTCAAAATACAAAAATATTCTTGTAATAACAGTACAATGCTCTAAAGTATCCAGAGAAGCTATTTTTGTCCTGGTTTTATAAATATAAAGAAAAAAACCTAATTGTGTGACTCTAAAAGCCTCCCATAACTAGTAAAATCCTCTGTTTATGGTTCTCTTGACCACAACTCTCTTTTGGATGTGTGATGATATTAGCTTTTATACTCTTTCTTAGACTGTCAGCTCTGAGTTGCTTCTCTGTTGTTTTTTAACCCATCCATGACTAACCTTGTCAACATGATTGGCTTTAGAGACACATACTTGTCTATTGTATCTATGAGGGGGTTGCTTGGGAAGGTTAATTTGGGCATGACTGTGAGTGGAACCACCCTGTAGACTAGGAGTCTGAACAAAATCAAAACAGAAGGAAGAGTCCTGCAAGCTCAGACATTGTCTCTGCTCCATGGCCACCATGACGTGAGTTACTCTATTCCACCATGCCCTCCCACTATGATGGACCTAAACATCTGCAACCATAAACTAAAACAGATCTTTCTAAGTTTCTACCCTCATATTATTTGTCACAGTGACAACAATTGACTAGCACACCCAACTTTCTCATCACCATGGTTAGACTAATGATGACTTGTTTCTCTGTTGAATCAGACAATGAAGCATTGTGATATGTTTGAAAAGTCAAACCCATTGTTAATCAAACAACATGGGATGGTTGAGAACAATGGCTTTATGGCAGATTTGGAACTACTTTTCTAGACACTTCTCTGGTGCAGCTGTGTTGCATGCTGCATTAGGTTGGTGTGGCTGAAATGATGACCTATAGATGCACAGGCTGAATCCCCATAACAGGATTGTGTGAATATATATGTAGAGATCCAGAGGACTTCCCTGAACCCAAACAATGGGAACTGAAAAAAAACATGTACATATCCACAAAAAAAGTATAGATATTAAGCTGGAGGCATTACTCCCTTGGAGAATGGTAGGGGCTCAGTTTCCAAACTGGCATTATAAAAAGGTTTTGGCATGCTTACCACAGCCTGCTCCAGCTCTCCAGCTCTCCAGCTCAGTGAATAGCTCCCAACTCTCCCATGTTGGGGTAATCTAACCTTGCCTTCTCATACTCATCCATCTTCTCTGGTTGTTGGAAAGAGCTTGGATTATTCACTTTTGTGAAACACTTTAATTTCATAATTTCTGGCTCCTCAGTGTTGGGCTTCCTGACAAAGTACATTTCAGCTTCTCTAACGGCTAAAAGGAACATAGCTGAAAATTTAACTTCACTTGATTGGACAAGTGATCTTTGTATATGAAGTCAGGCAATTTCTATTCCAGAAGTCTAAAAATTGAATGTACAAAAGCTACGTAAATATTTCAGGGTTTCTTCTGCCTTCCTTCCATTTTCCTTCTTGTCATGGATTTCTTCTTCATCATCATCATCATCATTATCTTCTTCTTCTTCTCCTCCTCCTCCTTCATATTCTTCTCTTGCTCCTCCTCTACCACTACCACAACTAAAAGCAATGGACATCTCTGCTCCAGGAATGTCCTAAGAAATGTACTTCCTATTTTCAGATCACATTCAACTGTCTAAACTCTGGATCCAGTTCAGAAGCACACACCAGTCAGTGTCTCTGCCTTTATAGGTGCCTTTTTATTCTTTCCTTTCTATTTGTTAGATTCTCAGCTCTGACATGCTTCTCTGATATTATTTACCAATCCATGACTGATCTTGTCAGCTCGATTGGCTTTAGAGACACCTAAGAGATTAGTAAAGTACACTTGTATTTGTTTCTATGAAGGCCTTTCCAGGGAGGCTTAATTTGGGCATGTGGTTTCCTGAGTGTGAGGAGAACTACATCATAGACTGGGGGGTCTGAACAAAATCACAGCCTCCACTATGTTTTTAGTGCTGTCATCAGCCATTTGCCCAAGATGCTGAGTATAAAAGATATGGAAGCTGAGTGGCCTCACGATTGTTGAGGTGGCCTTGTGCCCACCCAGGCTACTACAGATCAGGGCTAGGCAATACACACTCACATTTACATTTTGTGATCGTACTATAAAGTCACCTCTCAGTATCTCTAAGGTGGTATCTTGGGACCCTCCACCCCTTTTCCACCCAGGTACCAAATACTAACTTCCTACCCTGGCATCAAGAGCTTAGCTTCTCCCTCCTCAAGACAATGAACTGTATGAGCATTCTACCCTGTGTGACAGATCTTCCATCAGCCCTTCTCACCCCAGCTGGAGTCTGGCACCGTATGCTAGGCCACTTCTTATGTGCATTCTCCCCTTACCTTCCATGGACCCGGACACCCTCCCCGCACACACATACACAGAGAAATACTCCTCTACCAACAATTCCAGTCTCATGAGCAGATTTCTAATTCTTTAGCATCAGATACCTCCTGTCACGCTGCAGTGAAACGTGTCCACTCAAAACTGTGAGGCGTGATACTGTTTGAAATGGGGTCTTTGCTGAGGTAAGTGTTGATGATACTGGATTAGGATGGTCCCTAAGTGCAATGACACATTTCATTGTAAGAATCAGAAAAGAAAACAACACAAAGCAAGCATCGTGTAAAGACATAGGCAGAGACTGGAGTGATAGGTCTGGAAGCCAAAGAGCATCACAACTGCTGGCACACACTAGGTAGGTACCAGAGGAAAACTAAGATCATTTCTCCTTTGCTGGCTCCCAAAGTAGCTGACCTTGTCTGGATGTTGATTCTGGTGGAATGCGCTGTAAGAGCCTGAGGAAAAGGTCTGGAGCCAGTGCTCCAGCTTAGGCATAGTTTTTAGGAGTCCTTAATTCAGCTCCCTTTTTCACCTAGCTTGACCTGCAAAGCCCCACACTAGACTGTCTTCCCCCATGTGAACACGCCTTTGCGCATCCAGGCTCAGCCTTTGCTAGGCTGGCTTTTTCAAAGTCTCTTTCTAACTTTGAGCTCTGCAGCATGGCTCCACCCCTTCACCCTGCTGCACACATCTGCCTTGCAGTTCTATGATTAAGGACCATATTTGAGAGATAGAAGATGAATTCAACCACATGATATTAATGTCAATTAATTCTGTCCTTGAAGAGTTAATATGGATTTATCCTTTTTACTTTTCTTACAAGGCAAAACCACGAACACTTTCTTAGACTTAAAAAAAAAAAAATGAAGAAGAAGAAAGGTGTCAAATTCATCCCTATTTCCTGATGTGAGGAAAATACATGTAGTGTTCATGGCAGGAAAAGATAGAAATTCTCTTGAAAAATTGTTATCAGTCTCATTTTCAATATAGTGGCTTTTTATGTGATCGAAGTAAATATGACATTTTAAAACAATACATTTTACTGGGTCCCATGTACTGACCAGAGGAGAGTTATTTAGAAAGAAAGAACTTTATCAGGAAAAAGAGAGAGCTAAATTGCAGCTCAGGGGTACAGTCATTGTGCAGAACTGTGTAGTTCTGCTCCCAGAACTACAAAGACAAGGCCTCAACAGTGTAGCCATCTTGAGCTCCTGGGAGTTTTCTGGCATATTCAGAAGAGACTAAAACAATGACTATTCCAACAGGATGCAGCATAGGGCTGTTGGAGATTCATAAACAAAGCGTGCTTATCACAGGGAGATCTTAGGTTTATGTTAGGATCTCTCACAATGAAGTCCTCAATTAAAGTGCTCTATGAGCACTAGGAAGAGGGGAGAAGAAGAAACACAAAGATCTTCTTGTCTCATTTATTTTCTACAACAGAATATTTTAGGAAAGCATTGAGTTTTAGCTGAACTAGAGAGAAAACAACATCAAATGAACTTCCTAAAGTTGACTTGTGAAATGTCTGGTTTTCTTTCCATGTCTGGTGACAGGAGTTTCTTCAGGTAAACCACCCTGGAATGCCAGAGCACACAGAGCTTATTGGCCTCCTTTTTTTATGTAGCCTTGAACTACACAAGCTATTTTATTGCACATTTATTGCTTTCAATTTCCCCAGATTGTTGAACAATTTGTGCTTCTGGGACGTAAAAGACAGGCCAGAAACCTGAGGCCACAGCCTTCAGCTCCAGATCGAGCACTGCCTTACAGTCTGACAGCCTTTGATAATTTGGCATGCACTTTGGAAGCTATCAAACTATGTTACGCCCAAGACAGAGAAAACACAAAGTCTTTGTGGGGCAAAAATGTGTAGTGTGCATGTGCGTGCGTGTGTGTGTGTGTGTGTGTGTGTGTGTGTGTGTGTGTGCATGTGTGTGTGTCCTGTGATTCAGTGGCAATTGTTATTTGGGGTTAATAGTTACTGATGAACGTGGAATACATGCCTCACTGAGGAGGTAGCTCACTAGCATCCCATCACTTTTTATTATTGTGCTGTACAAAAAAAAATCTGTGGTGCATAGCTCCACATCAGCTCTCTGTCTGGCCTCACTGGTGACCACTCCATTCCACTTTACAGCGCGAAGAAGAAAGTTTAAACTGCAACAGGCAGTATAGTCTTTTCTCAAGTAGACCTGTTCCTTTATCATCCAAAAGAAGAGGTCAAAGGAGTGAGGGTATTTTCTGTGTTTGCATTCCATTTCATGCCGTGGGAGGGATAATGACACCACAGCTTTAGAATCTGTAACGTTACCTGCAGTGTTTTGACAATGCTGACTTCGGCCTGTAGAACAAACCACAATAAAAGCCTGAATGTATGGTCTCCCATCAACCAGAAGTTTGGTTTCTTTTTTCCCTGGCAATTTTGAGTTGTCCTAATGTGGTCAAAATTGATAGTTATGATTTATGGCTGGTTGTAAGATTATATTGTGTATTCTCAAACAAAGGTTTACATTTTGACCACAAATTTTACTATCTATTACTACACCTTAGTGCTTTAAAATCCAGGCAATCCACACTTATTATATAGTACATTATAAACATAGCATTTTAATATGGTAGAACACATTACAGCACTGTAAATATATTAAAATCTGTTTTTATAGTATGTATACAAGTGCTTTGTAGGATATATTTTCAATATAATTTAAACATATGACATGGATAGGTTATCAGTACATGAATCACAGCAGTTACATCTGTATGCAGGCAGCGTGAAAGGCTGGGGTCAGACTAGAAGGCTTTCATCTTCAGGATTTGTTTTTTCTGACAGTAATGCTTGCAGGGCTAGCATGAAGTATCTTGGGAATAAGAATCAAGTCTCTGTACACAACTCATATTTCACATACGCATGACCTGAAAGTAATTTTATACAACTTTTTTATCGACACCAGTGGATTCTAAGTTCCTATATCCTCTTTGAATAATTTTGACATCTGGTCTTTTCATCAGCTTTTACATTTTTATCATGCTCATCAAATTTATTGGCATACAATTTCCATATTCTCTTATCCTTGGCCAATGATAATCTATGTATGTAATGGTGTTTCTCACTGATATGTAGACATTGGGGACAATGCTGAAGAGCCCATGAAACATTGGATATCTGCTACAACAGAGAATTTTCTGACCCAAATGTCAGCAGCACCAAGAATCACCTCTGGATTACTTGCAAGCATTCTGGGTCATCTCTTTGGGATGAAAATGTGTGTGTGTGTGTGTGTGTGTGTGTGTGTGTGTGTGTGTGTGTGTGTGTTGTGCAAACCTAACAGCTTCCAGAAGAGACTCATGAAGGGTCAATCCTAACAGTGGATCCAGAGTATCCTATCCTTCCCCTGCTCACCTCATTCCCTCTGTGTCCCAATCTGCAATGGTAATGGTATTTATGACGCTCCTGGGACACAGTGACAGTTTCCACATGGAAAATGATAACGGCTTATTAGAGAGGAGCTTTGTTCAGTAGAAATGGAAGATACGGCATATGTATCATTTCAAATGATCTAGAAGCCACATTTTAAAGCAAGAGCAAAAAGGAGTTGCGGATGTAGCTCAGTTGATAGGGTGCTTGTCCAACACTCATGAAGCCCTGGGTTCAAGCCTCAACATGAAACTAGGTGTGTCTGTATCTGCGCGCGCGCACACACACACGCGCGCGCGCACACACACACACACACACAATCCCAGCACTCAGATGGCAAAGGCAAGAAGAAGATCAGCAGTTCAAGGTTATCATTGGCTGCATAGTGAGTTCAAGGCCAGTCTGGGCTGTATGAGACTGTCTTAAAAGGAAATAAAATAAATACCAGTTCTAAAGTTTGTAAACTTTAATATATCAAAAATACTAATGTTGTACCATTCATCACTTTTAATATCACCATCAATATTTAACTTGGTTGCTGTGGGACGTTCAAGAATGTCAAATGTGCTGCTCTGATTGGTTAAAATAAAACACTGATTGGCCAGTAGCCAGGCAGGAAGTATAGGTGGGACAAGCAGAGAAGAGAATTCTGGGAAGTAGAAGGTGGAGGCGGACAGAGCTGCCAGCTGCCACCATGACAAACGAGATGTAAGGTACAGGTAAGCCATGAGCCACATGGCAAGTTGTAGATTAATATAAATGGGTTAATTTAAGACAAAATAAGAAGATAACAAGAAGCCTGCCATGGCCATACAGTTTATAAGTAATATAAGCATCTGAGTGATTATTTTATATATGGGTTGTGGGACCATGGGGGCTTGGTGGCACCTGGAGAGAAGCTCTCCAGCTACACTTGGTGAACTATATTATTTCACATTTCCTTTATCATGGCAAGTTGGATTTATCCTTACAGAACATCTCCATTTGTATAGCCATGTTCCTTGTACACAGTAGTCAATACATTTCCAGTCCACTGCAGTCAGTAGACTCAAGGGGGCAAATGGCTACCTTAGACAACACGTAGTCTAAACTTCCGTTCTCGTTTGTAAGTTCGCTGTATAGTTAAATTTTTGTTTTCATCCAAATCCCCCAGGATAAATACAGATTCAAGATAAGTATATCTGATATTCCAGAAACAAAAGCATGGAGAAATCTGGTAGACTTCAAGACTTGGGACTCTTCTTCCTCTTCCCTTTAATATGGGAAATATCTCCAGGGTAACAGTTCTTCATGACATAACTTCAACTTGATGTCATTAGTCCACTTGGAAACCCCAAGTTTATGACACTCCACAGACCATGACTGAGTAAAGAGAAACTTTGGTCACAGCTTCAAAAATATAGGATCTCCAAAAACATAGGATACCATGTTCATTGCCACTCTGTTCCCAATAGCAATGAAAAGAAAACAACCTAACTGTCCTTCAACTGATGGATGAATAACCAAAATATGGTATGGTACATATACAAAATGGTATACTATTCATCTGCAAAAAAAAAAAAATGAAATCACTACATTTTCAGGTAAATGGATGGATCTGGAAAACAGTTTATTAAATGAGGTAACTCAGACCCAGAAAGAGAAATGTTTCATGTTCTTTCTTGTCTGCCATTCCTAGCTTCAAATTCTCAGATGTGAGTAAGAGCAGAAATTAGGAAAGTAAAAAGGGACCATGGAGGTTTGACAGGAGCTCTATAGAGGGGAAATGCAGGATGCAGGTGAAGAGGAAAATGGAAAGAGCAGGGTGGGTCTTTAATGGGGGAAATGGGGACAATACAAAAGGAGGAAGAGGGAGGAGGGATAAATAATATCAAATAAGTTTGAAAAGGCCATAAAGAATCATATTGCATCACATGTAAGACATGTATCTATCAATAGCCTTAGACTAACAAAACCCCAGTCCATGTATGAGAAATCTCCTTTCGAGTTGTTCATAAGGGGAATCCAAACAACTGAAAAGGACTGTAGCCAACTGAAGAAAGCTGGGGATGGAAGAGGTGGTCTACAGGGAAGAGCACATCAGTTGGTTGTCCATGCTAGCTACATGTGTATGGAATGGCTTGAGAGCAGACACATTTTAAGACAGATTCTATAAGTCATTATTGCTCAGTACCAAATTTAAAATACAGGAAGAAATAAAGGAAGAAGCAAGGAAGGAAGGAATGGAGGGAGGGAGGGAAGGAGGGAGAGTGGGAAGAAGAAAGGAAGGAAGGAAGGAAGGAAGGAAGGAAGGAAGAAAAAAGAGGAAAAGAGACAAATGTAGACAGATAACATCTATTCTGGGCCTTTCCTTGCGCAACTGAGCTACACTGAGAAAATACTAATCATTTTTTAAGTTATTTTTCTATTTTTGAAATTATAATTGTATTTATTCCTTCCTTTTCCTTCCTCTAAAACTCACAAATAGCCCTTCACACTCTCCTTCAAATTTGTGGCTTCTTTGTACACTAATTATTATCCCATGCTTATATGTATTCCTAAATATAACCTGTTCAGTCCACATAAATTAATTTGTATGTATGATCTCAGGGCACCAGACAAACAACTGATGTACTCTCTTTGAGGAAGACCACTTCTCCTGTTCCTGGCTTTCTGAGTTGGCTATAATCTTTTATGTAGGGTTGAGGGCTCATGGGCTTTTCTCTGCCCAGTTTGGCGTATCCATAAATATATATACTTTCAACGAACTTTTCTCATCTTGCTAATGGCCCTCTCTCCAAGAGCCAAAGACCAACTAACAAAAACTCCAATATCAGATACAGGAAACCCTTGCTTGAGTTGTTGCCCAGAGCTGGGGAAGAGACTCCCAAAATGTACAGCCTATTATTGCTCTTGCCCCTGATTACCTCCAAGAGGTGGAAGGTAAGTCCCTAATGCTTCAGATACAGGGTCCATAATGCCTGATCTGGAATTGACCTAAATGTCTCTCCACTAAGACTAGCTTTTACGGTACCAGAGATCATCATGCAAACTTCCAAAGGAGAGGGACAGCCAACAATCCTACCCAGATATAATGCCTATGAAAATACTAATTTCTTAAGGGTCTTAGAGTGCGGTGGAGAGATTTAAAGTAAATGGGATTGGTCTACATTTATGGATTTGGTATATAATACAGCAAGTCAAGCTTCCAGGGTCAAACACTGATTTTAAAATAAGCATTGCTATGACAGCACAGTGCTCTACCACACTACCATTCTGTCTGTACAGGTTCTTGAGAGTAATTCTAAAGGGATGCCTGTAAATACAGTGGGTCCTGTTGGCCTCAATAAGTACTCAAAACTACTTGGGACCACCAACCTCCAGCCCTAAATCCTAACATGGTGGAGACTAGATCAAGAGAAGGCACATTCTTTCCAAACTGTTTACCTTCCCTCATTTGAATTGGCTTTAAATTACCAATATTTTGCTATGAGCCTTCTCTGTTTTATGATTTATGTCTGTTATTAAAAAAAAAAAGACAAAGCAAACAAGTTTCCATACCTCCTTAAGAGTCCACTGACTCTAGTTAAGATTGATGATCACCAAACACCACTCCCAATATTTCTGGGTTTTCTGCAGAAATGACCTGACATGCAGAGCTCTGTGGAATGTTCTTCTAATAATCAGGTGTAAAGAGAGTCCTCAAAATTAAAACATTACAAATCCCTCATATCTTTTGCTCTGAGCACACAGCAACAACATTCAAGGTGCCAGCAGTCATTCTTGCAAAACAATACTGGCATTCTTCATGCTTGAAACTGGACCCCGAGACCAAGGGGCCTCTGTGCTGTGAACTTTAATGACTATGGCCTGGAAAATCAGATGAAGGGGGGACTCCTAGTAACAGAACAAGGACAAAACACAGGAATCTATAGTAGTTAGAGGAGGAAAAACATGCTAAGCCCAATGTCATCTATCTGGTACTTACCATGTATCTTTTATAGGATAGATGAATAACCTAGATAATAAGAGTGGTAGGCAGAGTCCAAAGCCATGGCATCAAATGTATTTGAAAAGAAAAAGAAGGAAATGGATCATTTCTAAAAGGTTCTAGCTAAATGCCCATTTTTACGTATCGGCTTCTTTCAAAATATTCAATCACACCTAGCAATTGGAAGTGAGTACAAAGAGGCTTTGGCTTGCATGCTGTTCCATTCACTTTTCTGGGGTTGGTGGCCATTTGTAGGCACTGGCAATAGCAAGGGAAAAGCCCCAGGGAGACCAGAGACATTCAGCCGCACCCCACCCCTCCAGCTGCCATACCTCTGCTGTGAATGTGCTTAGCCTTGCTGGGAAGAAAGGGTCCTCCAAAGCATCAAAGCAGCATTTTTCTAACATTTCTCTTAGACAACCAAAGGATTTCTTTTTATTAAGAAAAATATAAAGACAAGCTCAAATACCAAGTATCCAATTCAACGGATGTTTCCAGAACATTTTTCATTTAATAAGCTTCTCAACTGAGAACATTGCACTCAGAATAAGACATATATTTTATGAAATTCCCATGAAGCAATAATAATAATTATTGCTTTTAAAACAATATCTGTTCTTGTTAATTTTTAAAATTTCATTTTCTCCTTTCATCTCCATGCAGCTCTCTTATCTAAATAAAAATGTAGAATGAGTGGTTTTTGATCTCTGGACAAGGCAAAGAAATATGTGTATTTTTCACTTAACTGATTCTGTGACTAAGGATAAGCCACTGTCTCTTTAAGTCATTTTCCGTGACTGCTGGGATAGATTCAATCTCATCATTAATTTATATTCACTATTAATAGTTTAGCAAAAGTCCAAGTGACATGTGTAACATGAATGATTAGGATATATATGCAGAATGGGCAAATTTATGGCAGCCATTAATTTCACTACTATTTGAGCACTAAGAACACACAGATGGCTCCACTGGGTGTCAGAGAAAGACACAATTTTCCAGCCTGGGGTATGTGCAATGCCATAGAGGTGAATAACACTTTAACAGGAATTCTGTGGTCTAGGACAGTCTAAGCCACTTTTAAGTGCTGAAACGGATTCAAAGAAAGCAGGCTCAAGAGGAATAGAGAAGTCAGGTTGTTAATGAATGGCAAATACATTTTTTTTTTAAGAAGTCATCAGACACAAAACCAACTCAAGAGTGAAGAATGCTAGCAGACTCCTGTTCCTCCAAAGCCACTGGACCAGGATAAGTTTTTTGGAGGAGATAAGCCTTAAGCATAATTTGAAAATAATGCAAATATAACTTTATGGCAAAAGAATGGGTGCCCCCCCTTTTGTTTCTATCTGTCTTTGGCTTTACAACAGGCAGGGGAAAAAAGCTATTTGTCTAGGGTATTCTTTGAGGAGAATTAGCTAAAATCCAAGTCAATGTTTAAAAATTTGGACGGAATAAATAAGCAATCCCTTCCAGTATAGTGGGCACCTCTATATTTACCCCAGCCTTGCCCAGCCAGTGAGCTCCAGGTTCAGTGAGAGAGCTTGTTTCAGCAAAATAAAGTGGAGAACAATAGAGGAAGACACCTAACATCAACCTCTGGCCCTCACATAGACATGTGCATATGTCACCCACATACACTAGACACACATATAGAAATTACATTTTTAGTAATTTCTATTGTAGTTGATCATTTAAATTACTGTACCTTATCAGGAGTTTTTACTGTTGATTTCTTACTATGCCAGATTTGTAAATGAAGCTTTAGGACATAGGTAGATAGATAGATAGATAGATAGATAGATAGATAGATAGATAGATAGATAGAGATAAAACTGTAGGAGAAAGTC
This sequence comes from Onychomys torridus, assembly GCF_903995425.1. Taxonomy (NCBI): domain Eukaryota; kingdom Metazoa; phylum Chordata; class Mammalia; order Rodentia; family Cricetidae; genus Onychomys; species Onychomys torridus. The sequence goes on from NC_050447.1 coordinate 102,106,898, forward strand.
CATTGCAGATCAACCTCTGTATATCCTGTGATTCCAGGCATCACTGGGATCTTTAAATCATGCCTCCAGGAATAAGGGCCAGCTAGTCCAATACAGTATTTACACTGATTCAACTGTAGTACCCAGATAGCAGCACAATACAAGGCTTGCTGCAGTCATTTTCTGCTGTTCATTTCACTTTTAATTATGTGCATATGTGTGTCTGTGTGTGGATATGTGCATGTGTGAAGCAGTTGCCCATTGTGTCCCAGAGGAGGCTGTCAGATCTGCTGAGTTGGAACTACCGGCAGTGATGCACTGTCCTACAGGGACACTAGGAACCAAACTCAAGTCCTCTCTAAAAGAAGTACACTCTCTAAACCACTGAGCCATCTCTCTAGACCCCTGCAGACTCATTCTTTGTCATGTTTTCAATTTCCTGTCAATTCTTCAAATACAGAGTATGAACTTACTCTTCACCCCAACAACCAACACCAGAAGGGTAATTTTGCAAAGTTAAAAAAAAAATGTCTATTTCTTCTTGCATCTTGAACACTATCATCTTAAGAAAGTAATCAGGCTTACTTTAACCCTTGAGTTTCAAAATAAATCATCCCGTCTTATTCCTGTCATCACAGAGGATCAACACCCTGTCGACTGGCAATGAGTTCAGATGATAAATCATCCTGCTCTTCCTTCTTTTCTTAATTTTTTATGAACTTTTCAAATCTTCACCTGTTTAAAAAATATATTGAGGAGTATTTCTGATATGTTCATATCTTCAAGATACTATAGGTAACAATATACCTGTGTCCATAGTGCGTAGGCCAAATCTGGCCCATTGCCTGTTTCTGTAAGTAAAGTTTCATTGAAAGGCAGTCTGGCTCACTCATTTATGTACTGTCTATATTTACATATTGCTGCCTTTAGCTTTATCAGGCAAGCTGAGCAATTAATTGCATAGGGATCAGGAGCCATAAAACCTAACTACTTGGACCTTTATCACTATGTCCACAAATAACCAGCTACATTATACATCTATTAAATTTTCTTTCTGAATGACCATTATTTTACTCATTTTTAAGTAATTGGATAACCATTCATTCATCCATCAATCAAATGACTTCTCTGCACCTAGCACATTGGCAAAACAGAGGTGAAAGGTGTGGGAGAAACAGGCTAACAGCACAGCATGTGTTGATTGTCTAATAAGAGAAAGCAGGGAAATGGAAACAGGACAGAACCAGGCTGAGGGGCAGACAGGATCTCAGGTAGCACACAGTTTGGGCACTTTGGATTGTTGAAACACTCCTAGATGTTTAAATGATGATACTCAAAATCTCTGGGCTAGAGTATGTTCACATGACTTCACAAAGACAGACTGACTTACTGTTAGATGGCCAACAAGATCAGTTACTGAGATGGTTTGAAAGAGCTGTAGCTTATTGGTGATATCAGAAGGGCTAATCACCTCCAAGTACTAGGTCTTAAAGCCACCAGTCCTTTTCCCAAGCTACAGGGATTAGGTGACATCAGATCTTGGACAGAATATTTGACAGAGATATTTTACTTGGCATCTAACTGGACTTGGTGACCCTAACAACCATTTGTCTGATTTCCCCAAAGTTCACTGTTCTATGTTGGGCTATATAACTGGAAAAGCCAACTTGATGTGAGAGCAGAAAAGAAATGCTCACCTAATAAATAATCAATGCAATGAAGGAGTGAGCTTGTTCCTTTAGCTGTCTGATCAATGGCAGTGGATGAAGCAAATACTGTTATACTATTGACACACTCTAAGTGAATGTATAGAAGTTAAGTTTAGCTGAAGTTAAGTAAGCATAAATTACATTTAAAAATATGTTCTCTTTATTTTTGTTGGCACAGAATGCCTACTTCTTTAGTAATGGTTAAAAATCAAAGCAAGAAAATTTTTTTTAACAACTTAGACATCCAAGAAAGATTATACTGAACAATTCAATGTGGCCAATTTATTTGTCATTAAACAGCAAACATTCACTGTGACTACATACCTAGACACAGGCTATAAGCTCTATAATTTAGTCATCTGTGCATTAAAGAATGTTAATGCAAAATATGTCCTTATTTTACTGGTTTAAAATTGATGTTTTATTTCTATATCCTTGCGCTTAAGTATTTAAATAATTTTACATTGACTTTAGCAAAGTGGATATGGTAGAAGGTCAAAAATGTTCATTTATTAAAATAACTTTGTAAGAAAAATTGCATCATTTCAGAGGGAAGAGCACAGAAGGATATTTTATATTCAGCAAAAATAAATTGACCTTTTATTCAATTATGAAAGATTGTTGGATGTTGGAGGCCCTCATGATTAATATGCTATTGTGGGGACTTGCCTAGCTATGGAGGGCACAATTCATCCCTACATCAGGCAACGTTCTCTACTTCAGCTTGGTATGCTGTATTTACATGCTAAAATGGAAACAACACTCAATGGATTTTTTTAAAGAGGACAATCAATGGCTTTCTGGATTAGATACCACTAAGTTATTTTTGGCTTGCTTTCACTACAGTGTCTGTATCTACATAGTTCTGAATACCTAAAAAGCATAAATGAAAAGAAAATCCACAGCTGAATATCCTCTTGCCTCTTTACACATAGCCAAGAAATCCAGTGGGACACTCTGGCCACAGTCTCTTTTTCTCCTCTCCAGTACTTATGTAGCTCAGCTCCTTGTTTATTTGTGAACTCATAGTACTTTCTTACAAAAATTAATTTCAAATAAAAATATCTGGATAATAACTATTTTCAGCACAAACACCACAGATAGCATATAATTAAAACAAAAAAACTCCAAGTATTCTTGAATACACTTTGCTTTAATTTTTGTCTTGATGGACTTTCAGATTATCTTAAAATGATCTATTAAAATTCCTCCTCTTATAAAGATCTATTAAAACTGCAGACACTTGGGCACGCTTTGGGGGGGGATGGGTCAAGTTGTAAAATTGATTATGTGAGCTCTTCCTACACACAGTGCCTATGTCAGCAACATGGAAAATCAGTCTCCAGACTGTTTTCTGGAGCTACACTTTCTTCTGCAGAAAAAAAAAAGAAAGGAAAACAGTGCTTTTTGTATACTGGGAAACAAAGGGGTAGGGGGGCAGCTAAATTCTATCTCTAAGCATAAACATCATACTGGGTTTTTCAAAAGACAAAAATAGCCCAGAAAAAATATTTTGTAATAAAAAAGTGGTTATATATATATATTTTTTCCTTGTCTAAATCTGGGATCTTGTCTATCTTATTTTAAACAAGCCGCAATTGCAAGCTTCAATCTGTTTGGATAGAAAAGAATTTATGTAAATGTTTTGTTCAAGCCCAAAAGGGAAAGGGGGGATAAAATATACAGTGTATGAAAGATGCATGCCCAACTCCAAAACAGCTTGCTACACAGACGACAAGAAAAAAAAAAATCATCTGCCCTTCTTCCAGACACGCCCAGCAGTCCTCAAGCTTGACTATCTTGCGGTTTGCAACATGGTTTCAATGACCCCAACAGTAAGATTAAACAAAATTTCATAACTGTTCTGCTCTCCTCCCTTCCTGGCTCTTGGGGGTGAAGGACAGGAGAGGGAGAAGGAGAAGGTCGAAGAACAAATAGAAACAAAAATCTCTATTTTTGCACTCTTCTCTGCACTTGAGAAAAGGAAAAAAAAAAAAAAACTGAGGCAGATCAATCTGTACAATGCTAAACCAAATCTCTTTAATTCCAGTCAGCTTTTATCATTCAGTCGCTGAGTCTGTGTGTGGAAAAATTCATGCTAATTCCCCCTAGCAACAGCCTCAGCCTATCAGGAGACTTTATGTACCGTGCAGCTGCCTGCCAGAATAACTCTAAGTAGGTCAGGCCTGTATTTCTAAAAATGCTACGGTCTAGTAACCCCACTGTCCCGTCTGTCTGCCCTGCCCCATAATAACCTCAATTGCTTGGTGACACAATGACATACTATCCTGTTAGAGTGCAATCACATCATGCTACATTATTCTGCACGAGCATGGCTGGGTGAAGGACCCTCAGAGGGGCAGTATTAATCAGACAGCCATTCATGTCCACCAGCATTTCACTCCAGAAATGGGGACTGCATTAATGACCAGCTGTTTGAACTAACACAAACAAAATAATGTCTTCCACCCTGTTGGGTGCACAGAATACAGCATTCTGATCTGGCAGGTTCCACTCCTTGACTAAATCACAGATGTAAATTAACTGGCCTCAGACAACATAGGCTTTGGCAACCTTAAAGTGAGTATATTTAAATTATATTACATGTGATTCAAAAAGCTATTGATTTAATATACACGGCTCTCCTTGCCTACAATTTTCTCTAATTCACATTTTAAACAGGGAAGTGCATACATGGGTAACATAATACACATGTGCATATTGCCCAGAGACCCAACTGCCGAGGCTGAACTGAAATTGACTTCACTTAGGGCAGAGAAACAAAGCCGGTCAGGAGTAATTGTGCAGCCTGAACACAAATACAAATACTAAATGCATGCAGCGCAGGAACACTGAAAACAAATAAGAGTAAACACCCTGAGCCTGTCGGCCAATCAGCTCCTCCCACCAGCTCCCTATAGAGGGTAGAGAGTGCCAGCACCTCCAGACACCAGAGACAAGGTAGAGGAGTGAAGGTACCCTTCAACTCTCAATCACAGTGGTATGTATGACACCTCCCCACAGGATCGTCAGCAAGATGCTGTTTGGCTTCAAGACAACAAAAGCTTCTTCCAGGCACAAAGTAAGAGCACTAAAAAAACCTCAGAACCCACACTCGGTTCTTAATTCTTTGGTAGAGATTTTAGAATCTAATGGGGCATAGGTACTTGAGTGTGCTTTTGACTTTGCTCCATTGACAGGCACAAACAGAAGCAGAAGTCATGGGGGATGTCCAGGAGCCCAGCAGTGCAGTGTGGGGCTGTTTGGGACAGTATCTGACAGTGACAGAGAGCTTTGCATACTCAATCTGCATACTTCCAGGTCGACTGCTTCATGTAATAAACACATTCCCACTGACACACTGATCATTCTGCTGGAACTTAGGCAGAGTCCAGCCCGTGAGATGTGTGCCCCATCCATACTTGATTTTCAAACAGAAAAATGCCTTCATGCATCTGCCCTTGTGTGAACTATGCTTGATAACTTAGTTATGACTGTCTTCTGCACTCTGTGGCACACATCACACAGTTATTCTTGGAGAGATACAGTCTCTGACGCAACCATGAACCGCTAATTACAAGCTGCCGACATTCTGCTCGTCTCTGCAGCTTTGAAGTTCTGCTTTGTCTTATGGGCTCTTTCAGCAGGCTCCCGACCCTTACCCTCTCTTTTCTCTCTTTCACTTCACAGTCTTTCTGAATTCCCTCTAGCTCAACCTGGAGAAAGGAGAAGGAATTATCAGACTTCCTTGGTTTCTTTCCTCTCTTCTCCACACCCCTAATTCTCTCTCTCTCTCTCTCTCTCTCTCTCTCTCTCTCTCTCTCTCTCTCTCTCTCTCATTCTCTCTCCCTGCACCCCCAACATAGATCTACAGTTTGGAAGTACAGTAATAAGATCCTGCCTCTGCCCCACCCTCAGGAATGCACCAACAGCTGGCCAAACATAATCCAGCACACAGAGCCGCTTTGTAGAATTCCTAACAAACAGTGGGTGGACAGGCCAGACATACGTCCCAGAGGAGCCCCCATGACAACTGGGAAAGCTGCTCGCTCCCAGCTCAGAGCTCAGTCCACCCAGCTCACTCTTAGCAATCCACAAGCTCCTTCTACCCACCCAGCCCTGACAGAGGCTATGGGGAAGCCATCTGCCTCCGACAGCAATAAGTAGGCTGCGAGCTTTCTTCACACTGACATCAGCCAGGCTCTGCTTCATGTCACACACCTCTGGAAACTCGACAGCTCCAACCCCCAGCCCAGGATCAGCAGCAGCACCTGTACTTCACAATCTAGCTGTGAGCCAGGAGGACCCTCCCTCTTCCTTAAAGAATTTCCTTTATTAAGCACCACTGATCCTAGCATGGAAAGCACGTAAATCTAACACTGTATTCATCTCCACTGAACGCTTAGCCCCTGAAGCCTGTGGTATCCAGCTGGCCTCAAAGTCATCTGGGATACATTTATTTTGATGAAAATCGATCACATTTCTATTTAAGGGACAGAATTTTTCCCCCATACTGAATACAGCTGTGTTTACAGGGCTTTGTAGGAGAAGAAGAAAACAAAACCGCACAGTGAGTCTCAGCCCAACGCTGAGCACTCAGAACTTCAAGGAGTTAAAACTGAAGGGGCTTGCTCTGCCATTATAAAGAAAGTCTACACACAGCTGCTCTGGCCAAGCTTTCTGGCTAGCCAGGAAATGGGTGTTGAGCAGGAGCTGAAAATACTGACTGTAATCAAGCCCAACCCAGCAAAGTGATTTCTCTCTCTCTCTCTCTCTCTCTCTCTCTCTCTCTCTCTCTCTCTCTCTCTCTCTCTCTCTCTCGTATGTGTGTGTGTGTGTGTGTGTGTGTGTGTTACACACTCCCTTCCATGTCTCTACACGCATGCACATGCACTTAAATCCATGCTGCAAGGCTGCTATTTTCTCTCGGGACACTGTATAGTCAGTCACCCAGCCCATCAGTTTCTTCCTTGACAGTACCAGGGACATCCATGCTGCAGTTTACAGTTCCTCCATGCATGTGTTGGCATATACATTATGCCATCCTCCCTTAGGCTATGACTGCGGAGCCCAGAGCAATCTCCCCACAGTCAGTGGCAACATTGCCTCTTCTTTTCCCTCTGCCTTTCTCCAGCTCTGCCCTGCCAGGCAGACACAGCAGATACCTGGTTCATCCATCTTCAGTTCCACTCTCTGGGAAAAAAGCACCACGTCCAGGCCTGGGTTGTCTCTTCAGACTAATAATCCTAGAGAGGGAGCAACCAGAGCTAGGTGCATGAGGCAGGGGCTCCGGCTGCCCTTGCTCGCCCTGTATGCATAGCATCGGCGGGCATTGATGTATAGTATTCCTAAATTCCCCTTCCCAGTCCTTTGCATGCCCTTAGCATCCCATCCCAGTCTTCTGCAATTTCACCCTGTCTTCCAAGACCCCCATCCAGCTGTGAGGAGACCCTGGCCAGAGATTGCAGCAGGTCCTTCTTCTGCAGGGTGCAGACAGGAGACTCCGGGGTTCTGGGTGTACGGTGGGCCATCTCAGGCGGGAGTCAGCAGAAACCATGCAGGTGAGGCAGGCGAAGCTTGGTGTGCCCACAGTGGTGCAGCCCTGGAGCTGTGAAGAAGACGCTCTGGCTTCAGAATTTCAAAAAAAAAAGAAAAAGAAAAAGAAAAAGAAAGAAAGAAAACAGCGCAGCTTGATGCCTGCGGGGGTGGAAAAAAAATACACAACCAGAAAAAGCAATAGCTAAAATCAAATTTCAAAGCAAAAATAGGAATACAGAGATCAGCATACTTGATGCGACTTTTATTTCTGACGTTTTCTTGGTTTATTGGCCTCTCCACCCCCTCCAAAAACTCCCCAGTCCCTGAACGCCCGTCTGTCCATGAGTGCCGAGTCTCAAATGCGGTTGCTCCACAGTGCCGCAGACCTACATCACATGAGGAAGCACATGACGAGCCAGAGTCGGCTGCTGCTGTGGTCAACTGTTCCGCCGAGGCAGAAGGGGGGTAGGAGGCAGTGCCCCTCTCACGCTGCCAGGAAGAAATTTCCTTAAAAGAACAATGGGAGGGCGGCATCTCAGAAGAAATGCTTGAGCAACATGGACTTTTCCATATGCACACTGATGGAGAGGGACCGTGGGTACTTGAAGACGAACAGAGGATGCTGTACCGCAGACACAAGCTGGATGGCAGCAATATTATTTCTTGTGTGTGCTCGTCAAAGCCGATTCCGCTGAAGTGGATTCCTGAAAAGCACATACCATGTCTTCCGAGCATGATCAGGCTTGGAAAACCAATTCTATTATCTCTCCTTGCAATCTGTATCTGAACCTGCATTGTGAATAATTTATTTTTAGACTAATAAGAAGCTTGCCAAGACTGCACCCTTTCTACGGCGAGTAGTGCATGCAGTATTCACCCAAGTGGGAAAATCTTGTCCCTTTGTAGGAAGAAGAGAGAAGACAATGTTTGTAGTTTTAAAAATAATAATAATAATAATAATAATAATAAAGCAATTGCTATGTCTTATTTAAAGGCACACATACAACAGTAACGTTCCCTCAAAAGCCATCATTAAAACAAGGGAGACATTTCTGTTTCTTTAAATTGACAGGTCTCTGGTTTGCAAATTGGCATCTCACGCTGGCATCTCACGCTGGCAAATGGGAGTGATGTTTTCTAACTCTGGACAAAGCCCTTTGGCCACCTAGATATTTGTTCTTTGAGGCAAAAGGGCAAGCAAGAACTGCTCCCCAAAACACCCCTCTGCAGAGGTACTGAGTGGGTACCACTGTTTCACTAGAGAGGACACGTAGGAGAAAGATGACATCGGGGTCGGCAGATTCTGTCACACATCCCAAAATTAAGCAGGTTGCCTATTTGGACACTCTCAAAATGTAAGAAGTATGCAAAGAAAAAAAAAGTATAATCGTACTAGCTGATCAAAATGGGAGAACTGTGAACTAGTGAGGTGACTGTCTACCTCCTGTGTTATTTGACTGTAGTTGCCCAGATAAGAGGTCGTCAGTTCCTTGGTGATGCACACATAAGCCTTCCTCTGTATTCCTGTGTAAAAGGCTATTCCCGACCTGGAAATTGTGTGGAGCAAGACAGGCATGTTCTCAAAGCGTAGCAACTGCGCATGTCTTCTTTCCCTCCAAAGACAACCTTCTATCAACCTGAGTATTGCAGAGTCAATCTAGGAAGCTCAGCAGCCATGCTTTCTCTCCACCCGCCTCCATCCCCTGCAAGTCTGATAGAATCCTTCTTTACAAGGGGCCCTTGGATTTCAGATTCCTCTCCATTCCATCAGAGTCTCACTGCAGGCTACTTGCAAACCACTCCCACTAAACTGCTATGTTTGCACCACCCAAAACCACTGTCCATATGATCAGCACACCTCTTTGCCCATCACCAAGGCTGGCCCTCTACTTCTTCATATTCATATTCTACCAATAAATGGTATCATCTGCTTGTATAACTATTTAAACAAGCTCTTCTACTTTGTGTACATCCTTCATTGAGTAACAAAAAAAAAATTCTCTTGCTTTGTTAATCACCATAGAACAATGGCATATAAGCACTCTCCACGCCCTCAGGAAATATATGTGCAGGGTCTGCACCACATTTTCTGTTGGCACTAAGCTTGTATTGCCTTCAATGGCAACTATCCCTGAGTTTTATTCCTCGTGAAAATAATACATGGCTCTAAATTTGCCTGATAGCTGTGGGTCAGAGAAGAATTGCCATGGAAAAACTGAAGGAGGGAAGTAGTTTCTACAGAAACACCTGGAAAGGTGCCTCAGGGTCCCAGTTTGCAGTGAAATTTAAAATGCCAGGCCAGAGGCTGGGGTGAGTGGCTAAGTATCCACAGCATCACTGAAAACTGAACATGAACACTTGTTAAGCACCAGAGTCTATAGGAACCCCTGTAGATCTGGCGCCTTACTTAATCTCAGCAATCCTACAAGCAAAGTACTTTTAAAACAAGTTACATTCATGAAATCAGAACCGAAGCAGGTGCACAGCATAACCACACCCGAAGGTGATTGGACTGACAGACTTGGATTTAGCAAACTAGTTTCCAGAAGTGGTACCAGACCAAGGAGGGCTGCATTTGAACGCTTTTGCCTCCTCTCCCCACCTTAACCTGGAAGAACGACGGTCCACCTGTAAGATAATGAATCTGGAGTCAGGGCCAAGGCTGACGTTTCCAGGGTAAGGATCAGATACATGGAGAGCATGGTAGTTCCCTTTCTGAGATGCCCCTATGATGGATGTAGGTTGACACTGCACAAAGCCGGCACCGAGAATGTACAAAATCATGGTTTAGGAAGGTGGATGGTGCTTATATCTACTTTGTGTTTCCATTTCTGGAAGCTGTCTTTGTCTGTGAGGCAAGGAAATGGCCCTGAGCTTTGCTGAGGCTGGAGGCTTTATGAAGAACGAACTACAATTACTAAAAACAGCAAGATGACTTCCAGCTAGAAGAATGCTTGGAATGGTTATTCTTTTCTATTTTGAGAGAAGATGTTGCTGTGTTGCCCTGGCTAGTTTAGTAACTCACAATGCAGTCCAGGCTGGACTCAAGCACACAGGCCTCCTGCCTCAGTATCCCAAGATGAAATTGCAGATGTGTACTACAAGACCAGCTGTAGATACACCTTTCAAGATAATGAATGTGTTGGGTGGCTTTATGTCAACTTGACGCAAGCTGCAGTACCATGGGAAGAGGGAACCTTAACTGAGAAAGTGCCCCCATCGGGTTCGCCTATCGACAAGCCTGTGGTACATTTTTCTAATTACTGATCGATGTGAAAGGGCTCAGCCTACTGTGGAAGGTGTCATCTGAGAAGATGGTTCTGAACTGGATAAGAAAGTAGGCTGAGTAACCACAAGGAGCAAGCTAATAAGCAATGTTCCTTCAGGACTTCTGCTTCAGTTCCTGCTTCCAGGTTCCTCTGCCTTGAGTTCCTGATCTGACTTCCCTCAGTAATGGATGGTGGTATAGAAGTAAACCCTTTCCCCCCAAATTGCTTAGGGTCTTGGTGTTGGGTTTGTTTTTTTTTTTTTTCACAGCAATAGAAACCCTAAGTAATATGAAAGTGATAAAAAGAAGTAATACTACTACATGGAATAACATGAATTTCATATTTCACTGATATCTGAGTGGCTTTGGTGGGCTAGTCTCCTTCATGACATTAAAACCATAGAAAGAGACTTCATGCCCTCTCTCTTACTCTGCCTTTGGCCCAGTTTCTCGGTGCTCCCTGCTTGACCCACAACTGTACACCTCAGCCCCTTCTTTCTGTCTCGACTGATCTTGCTGTGTCCCACTTTGGCTACAGGCCTACCTCATTCTCGTCTCCTTCCTAATTGGAAGGCTATGTTTATCAAGGTGATAGGTGTGCTAACAGCTTCAACACACACACACACACACACACACACACACACACACACACACACACACACGAGAGAGCAAAGGGAAAAACCACAGGAGTTTATCAGTCTCCTCGCACAATTTTAGCTAACTGAAATACTAAATTAACGAAGGTACCTCGTTTCTTGGACAATTAATGAAAGTTAATGTGACATACTGCCCCTGGCCCTGGAAGTGAAAAGAGATGTTATTGCCTCATATTATTGCTGAGGGGAAAAGTGCTATAATCTTTCTCATCAGCAGTAAAGAACTGAGCTTTTAATGCCCACATATATTTTAGTACATCACCTCTAAATAGGCTTCAAGAGCAATGTGGAATAACTAGGACCCTGGAGAAGTGCAAAATATTGTTTAAAAATACAGGGAAATTTATGCTCATCTATTTTTGTTTCCACCAGTTCAGGTAAGTTCTAATAATCTAAATATATGAACAAGAACACCTGGTCTGAAAAAAAAAAATGACTGAGTAACCAACTCAAGGTATGATCAAGGTAACTGTTTAATCCAGTCACACACATATTGCTCCCCCAGGCCAGTGTATTTTACTAAGAAGAGGGGGAGAAATGAAGAGAGGCTGTCCAGGCCTTAAGAGCTCCTCTGAGGTAGAAAAATGGTTCTTTCTCATTGACAATGAGGAGCGCTTACATTTAATGGTAATCAAAATTAGCAGTTAATGAAAGACATAAGGGTTAGCCTCCCCTAAGAGGCTAACCCACCTCAGTCACTGTGAAGTCCTACCGTAAAAGACAGGGCCTGGGCAAGAGGAATATTCAGTGGAGCACTGTGCTGTGTCGTTACAATCCTGGGAAATACGAATTGTAGATCAAGGGAGGGGTTTATCTACTAGATGGCTAGAGGACTGAAAAGAATATGCTCTGTCTTCCAGCCTCCCCAACATGGTTGATGAAGCAAGATTAGCGGTTTCCAAATCTGACTGACAAAGTGACGGATTGCCAGCTGCTGGCAGAGGACAGACTTCCCCTCTTTCAGGTCCCCAACATTACTACCTAGTTCCATTTTACAGAAGCCAAATGCCAAGTTGAAGGTAGATGGACTGTGTTTGTTCACCTGTGAGTGGTTTGACCTTAGACTTCACAGGGCACTGTCAGGAAGTCGGTTTTTCCATGCTCTTTACAGTAAACAAAGACAGTGTGGCTGGGCTCCAAATGTTACAGAAGGTCACCGACCAAACTGCCTCGCAGACAAAGACTGCTTCCAGAAATTGAAACACAAAATAGATGTGAGCACCATCAACATTCCAAACTGTGCTCCTGTTCATTCTCAGTGTTTGTCTCAAACAATGTCACACATATCCAGCATAGATGCATAATAGAAAGAGAATCATAAAACCCCGGGTGCTGGAAAGTGCCTTAAAGGTCATCTGGTGCACCCGCAAATCTAATTGTGAACACTGCCCTTTAAATAGCTCCTCCCTGAAGTCACCTAGGCTTGGAGGGGACCCTCCAGCACTGAAAACACATGATGCCCTAGCAGAGAGATGAGCTTTTCTGTCTTTTGTGCAGTAATAGGGTATTTAAAAGCCCTGAGCCAGAAGACCCAGTTCCATGGTAAAGGGAGCTATGAACTTTCTGTCTACAGACTCCAAATTAAGATCCTGAAGGCTAGTCTACATTGTAGCCACCCCTTACTCAGGACATATCACCCACCCAGGGATCCCTTCTCTACCCACTTTTGTCTTTCCCCTATGACTTCCTGTCTATTCAACCTTCCATTTCCAGCGGAAGAATACATTCTGCATATCAGTAGTTGTGATGATTGGTCTTGACCATCACTTGATTGCATTGAGAAGAAGCTCCTAGAAGGCTACTAGTAAAGGTCAACTCTGGGTGTGTCAGTGAGGACTTTTCAAGAGAGGATTAACCAAGAGTGGAAAATCCACCCTTCATGCAGGTAGTTCTATCCCTTAGGCTGGGGACCAGATGGAAGAGGGTGGGGAGGTGTTGTTCTCTCGACACCCTGTGGCTGCCAGGAATGTGCCATTAAACTTCTTTTTGTCATGTCCTCTCTGTCATGATGGACTAAAGCTTCTTCAATCATAAATTTAATTACCCCTTCCTCAAGTTGCTTTCTTGGGTGTCTTGTTTCAGCCATTAAAGTCTAACTAGCACCATCATGCTTTAAGTGACTTGTTGCACAAAACAGAACATGTGGTCCATTGGCACAGCCACTTGTGGCACAATGGTCCATCACTTCTCTCGTTCCAACAGAACATAGTTCAACTATTGAAGCCTGACCTCCTTTTGCTCTTAAGTAGACTCACCAGATTGGTGGCCCTATTGTACCTGTCCTTCCACCTAAGTCACACAGCTACCATCTTTGGAAATGTCTTAGTGTATTTACTTTTTCTTAATTACTACCTATAATATAGTAATATTATAGTCTATGGTATTAAAAAATGTTCAAAAGGGAAAAATAGTGAGCTATCTTGAGTGGAACACAAAAACTCGTAAGTGTATGTGTCTTCCACAAGAGGATACAATGTCCTTGAAGGGCATGGTGTTTTGCAAGGCAGTGACTACACCTTCTGTTGACTCCTGCATCACAGCCTCACTGCATAGGGACACATCAAACAGCCCCACCTGGTGGGAAAAGTGCCAGACACAAAGCCGAAGCGCTGGGTTCCAACATCTGTTTGCTCTGCTACAAAACTGTTAGGAAGGTTGATTATCTCTCCTGATGTCCTTTCTTTCTCAGCTTCCAAGTGAGAGCCCTAACAAGAGGCACCCCATGCCACACAGCATTTGAACAGTTTCTGGAGAGGGTTAATGAAATTTTAAATATTCTTGAATCTAACATAATAAAATAGTAACCCACTGGCTCAGTTTCCAACAGACATTCATCAATATTAGATAAATTCCACATTTACTAATGTCTCCAAACAAGTAAGTAAGTGTTGTACTTACAAATCAAAAGTGAATTGTTTCACTTTCTTATATGTCAACTAGGTAAATTAAATAAGTCTGACTAGGGCTCCTAGAACCCTATTGTCTGGTAAAATAACAGTTTTGAATAGGTGAACCAATTACAAAGCCTCTTGTTAAGGAATAAATGTCATAATGTGATATCATCTATCATTGCCACATTCCTGTAACCCAAATGTCTTCTTAAAATGTCTTTAATTAATTACAGAGAGAACCTTTAGGTTGAAAAGATCTAGTTTCTTTTTTTTTTTTTTTTCTGCTACAGTCATGACAACAGAGCTGCCTCATCTCCATCAGTAGCTCAGGACAGCAATATTCTTCCTTTTCTGAGCTGGGGGCGAAGGGGTTGTGACGGCACATGGTCATAACAAGGGAATGCCGGCTCATTGGAAGAGTTCCCTTTACAGGAAACTGAATGGCATGGTGAGTTTCTAAGACACATCCAGCCTCCCTAACATTAGCCTGACAGTATAATGGCTGATCTTTTCACTAAGTGTGTTATTAGATGATGTCATTTTTCTTAGATCAAAAGAACTAAAAATAAAAATTGGAAAGGTAGGTTTCATACTCAAAATCTGGGCTCAGTTTTGGTACAGGCTTTCTTTGTGTCCATCTTGCCAGTGCTCTGGCCTTAACACTAATTCTCCTCTGAAAAAACAAGGTCTTGGAGTGTCCAGGCTCCAGGAGTCTCAGTCTATGTATCAAGAAGAGGCATAATTGACTGTCTTTTCAAGATCATTCAACAATTAAACTACCTGGGTTAACCAATGTTCTGTTGTAATATTTGACGCCACTGGTCACTTCATAAAAAGGTTTATTTGAGTCACAACTTGTTATGGATAGAGGTTCAGAACAGCCTTGTGCCAGTCTCCCAGCAAGGGCCCACTAGCTTTTTAATACACTGGTAGGAAGTAGAAAGGGAATGTTCCATACAGATAGAAAGTCATCATTCATAATATCCCACTCTCATGAAAACTAACTCACTCCTTGAGGTCAGCACTAGTCCCTAATGAAGCCAATGTTCTCTATGTCCTAATCACTTTGTGCTAGGCTGTAACTTTTAATGGTTCTCTTATCTCTCAACATTGCTCCAGAGGACCAAGCTTCCAACAATGAAGCCCTATCCAACTCATGTATGACCCAAGATATTTATGACCCTGAAGATTCACAGTAATAAACCTCTCATTTTTAGAAGCTTCTCTGTAGTACAGACTGGCTAAAAACACTATCTCAGTCTCAAGTCCCTATCTGTGAGTCAGGCAGAAATGAGTCTTGCTTTGAGACCCCTGGAACTGGGCAACAACAGTCATACAGAAAGGGCTCCAGTGAGTAAATCTAAGCAAGTAGCCACAGCTACACAATGAACATGTGATTCAGATATGGGCAGAAATGTACAGGTAGACTGATGCTTTTTGATATTTTCAGAATATAACTAGATAACAAGTTAATGACAGACATAATTGCCTACCAGTATTTGATAGGAACAAAAGTTATATACAATTGTTTATTGAGATTAATGCAATAAAGTTTTTGAAATGCAATGATCACCAGTGATGACATCTCCATTTATATAGTGATGCAGATGAGGTAACCATGAAATCACTGCAGTGACTGGTACATGCACATGGCTGTACAATTGGCTGCTAAAGCAGCAAAGCTTTCTTGGATCACAGTTATGTGGGACCAGGAGTGTCTGATCCCCCTGGAGCTGGAGTTTGTGAGTTGCCAACCTCGGTTCAGACACTGGTCCTCTCCAAACTTAGTGTGTCTGCACTCTTAGTAACCAAGCCTTCTCTCCAGTCCCAAGCAATGGCTCTTGATAAACCCTCTCCCATACACATACTCAAAATTTTATGTAGATAACTGTATAATAAGTATATTTTAATTAACATTATAAAGTTACATATATATAACTATATAAATATAGAGAAGTGTGTAGCAAAACTCTAATTGGTCTTAATAATAAAAGCCTGGAGTCAGATATCAGGGTGAAAGCTGAAAGATCAGAGAAGCAGAACAGCCAGCCATTAGAAAGACTTACCTCTAGGAATTCTCAGACTGAGGAGTTGGAAAGTAAGAGGTGACTGTAGCTAGTTCCTTTACTTTTCTGCTCTTTCAGCATTTACCCCAATATCTCACTCTGGGGTTTTATTATTAAGACCAATTAGAATTTGCACTACAGAAGAGGTTACCAACATAACTTTCTGTAACATGAATTTACTGTTTTTGCAGTGCTAGGAATTGAAACGAGAGCTTCCCACAGGCTAGTAAAACACTCTATCACTGAGATAAACCCAGTACTCTTTACTTAGTATCTTGGGACAGTCTCACCATTCAGGCTAGCCTTGAGCTCACTCTGTAGACCAAACAGGCTTCAATCTTGAGATCCTCTTGCCTTATCTTACCAGATAACCATGTGATAAGCCTATGCCACCAGGCCTACCTTGACCCAATTTCAGATACTCCATATTCAGAAGCAAAGGTTTATTGTCACTGGAGATGCTTAAAAGAATATCTTGTCGCAGAATCCAAGGAACTCTTGTAAGTATTCAGATATCTTGATTTCTTAGCATATCCACAGTTACTCTTATCATGACTACTTTGAGAGGAGAAACATTTATTTCTATGAGGAAACTAAAACTCCTGAATGACCTGAAGTGACTAAGGCTATAAAAAGACATGCTGACCAATACCAGTGGGCAGATAACCTGTAAGAGTAAATCCTGAGAAAATTCAGGGGAAGAATAATTCTTATACTATGAATGAGGTTATATCCATAATTATAAATGACTGACCCACTTCCTGAGTTAGGCTCTAGTTTTCTTCCACTTTACAGATGAGGAAACTACAACACAGAAGTTAAGTAACTGACCAAAGCCAACCGCCAACAGGTGGCAGAGTCCGGCTGTGATTCCATCAGTGGAGCTCTGGAATTCTTGCCCTCTAGTTGGCCCATCAATCTGTTTTCTACCATTTCCTTCTTTCTTTCCTTTACCCCCACCATAACACTCCTTAAACAAAACCAAAGTAGATTCCTCTCTTGGATCTGCCCACTCTAGAGTACTGTAGACACAATATGTGGGGCTGCGGAGATAGCTCAGTCAGTAAAATGCTTATTATGCAAGCATGAGCTGCAGAACTCACATCAAAAAGCCAGGGGCTGAAGAGATGGCTCGGTGGTTAGGAACTTTTCTTGCAGAGGATCCAATTTCACTCATAGCACCCACATCAGATGGCTCACAATAGTCTAACTCCAGTTCCATGACGTCTAACACTCTCTACTGGCCTTCATGAGCACTGCCATGCACACATAAAACATTGTTGTTTTGAAATAGGGTTTCTCTATGTAGCCCTGGCTATCCAGAACCTGAACTTGTTTCATAGACCAGGCTGGCGTTGAACTCAGAGATCTGCCTGACTCTGCCTCCCACATGCTGTGATTCCACCATGTTCTACCACACCCAGACTAAAATATAATTCTTAAAAGAAAAGAAAGCCAGGCATAGTGATGCATTCTTGTAATCTCAGCATTAGGGAGGTAGAGACAAAAAGACTCCTGGGGCTTGCCAGCAAGCCAGCCTAGACTAATTGGCTAGCCCCACACCAGTGGAGGCCCTGTCTCATAAAACAAGTTAGATAGCACTTGAGAAACAACAGAGGTTGACTTCTGTCTTCCACCTTCACGCATTCACCTGAACACACACACACACACACACACACACACACACACACACACACACACACACACACACACACACACGAGAGAGAGAGAGAGAGAGAGAGAGAGAGAAACAAGCCACAAAATGCAAAGAAGAAAATATGCCATTTCTAATGACATGTTTACAATAGAAATCACTGCTTAAATGACATCTTTTAGAGTTTTAAAGAAAAGCAACAGTGGAACAACACAAAAGTTGTTCTTGTTCACATATTACTTACATCACTGAGACAGTGACTAGAAAAGCAAGTCAGGTTGTGAGCCTGAGCTGGGACTGTGGGAGCACCAGGGAGCGTGCCAGCAGGTCTACATGGCTTCAGAAGATGACAGGTAATGTAAATAAGCCGCTGCATTGGCAAGATGTCACAGGGTATATGTGGAGTGTCCATGACAAGGAATTGTGCTTTCTAGGGGAGCTTTGCAAGTGCTTTTCTATTTCACAGATAAGGAAGATGAGACCAACAAAATCCAAAGGTTAACAACTGAGCAGGCAAGATTGGTGCTTCTCAGCATTACAGTCTAAAGCTTGTGCCCTTGAGATTCCAAGTCAAAGCACATAGATCAAGTCCAAAAAATCATCTCAGTCAAGAGTGAGGTCTGAGCAGACTAATGGGTCAAACTCTAGGCATCAGGGTCACAAAAAACATTACCACTGAGCACCACTGGGAGCAGGGGTCACAGGTCAGAGATGCTCTGCTTGCTTTGTAGGGCTGAGCATCAGACTTGTGGGGTGTGGAAGGATTACAAACCCTGGGTTGCCTGGATGCTTTCACAAAGCCAACAAACTCAACTGGTGCAAAGCCTTTGGGGTGTGAATGCATGCATAATCACAAAACAGGAGCCTTGGGAAAACAGAAGATAGGAGAAGGTAGAGGGTTTAAGGAAAGACCAGAAAGTAAATGGGGAACCAGATAAACCACAGCAAATGACAGGAAAGAGCCCCATCCATAATAGACTAAGTGAGCGGAGCTGCAGGAAACAAGATGGTGAACCCTGGGTGATAAGAATGTCGATGAGATGGAAGAACCACCTGCTTTATGTAAAGCTCCAAATAACCAGATCACAGTGGACAGCCACTCAAATAATGTCTTCATAATGTAGAGCATTATTGGGAATAACTCAATTCACAGGGAGCTTAAGGCAGCCAATGGTTGATAGCCTGTCAGAGAAAACAGAATGGTAATTACAAAAAAGAATCATATCCTCAGAAAAACAAAACTTAATCAAACTAAGTTTGTAAAGTGTATCTTACAGACACACAGTCTGGACTCCTGCTCTCAAAAACCCTGTTTCTAGTCTATGACAATTTGTTTAGCTAATTTAATGATTATTTTTCCTGTTACTTCAAAACTAGATATACCGTGACTCACAACATCTGCCTTTCTGAGGAATCTTAAGAAACTCGTGATCACAGAGGATAGAATTACACAAGACTCCACACACTTCCAATTATTATTATTTTTTTAAATTAGAGTATGATGTAATGGCTCCTGTGGTCATAGAAAAATCAACCTTTGTCAGATGCTTTAGCAAACCTGAATTGTTCCAACCAGCCGGGGTTGTACTTAATCAAATATAAATTAGTAAAATTAATGATCAAATTTCTCTAATTAGTCAGGGACTAAACTGAAACTTCTTACTATGCAAGAAAAACCTTTAATTGAAATTTTCAAAGAGTTTCTGCTCTGGTGGTGTCCATCACACTCGTGGTCAAGTTGCTCTGCCCCTCAACCTTTTCTACACTGTTTTTTGTTTTTGTTTTGTATTGTTTATTTAAAGGAAATCATCATCTTATTTCCTTAGGACAAAATACCACATCTAAACAGAAAAACTGTCTCTTTCCTCCCACTCACATGATAATTTTTTTATCACTGTGAACTTACATCTATCTTATACTCTAGGTTGCATTTGAACATTACCACAACAAGGTGAATTTTATTTACAATGTATTCATTTCATTGCTGATGCTTTTTGACTCTATGATGATATTATGTTCCCCAAA
The DNA here is from genome assembly GCF_903995425.1 of Onychomys torridus. NCBI lineage: Eukaryota > Metazoa > Chordata > Mammalia > Rodentia > Cricetidae > Onychomys > Onychomys torridus. The sequence goes on from NC_050447.1 coordinate 102,126,684, forward strand.
ATATTGTGTACCCTAGTAAACTTATCTGGGGTCAGAGAACAGAACAGCCACTAGATATAGAGACCAGAAAATGGTGGAACATGCCTTTAATCCTAGCATTCCAGAGGCAGAGATCCCTCTGGATCTCTGTGAGTTCAAGGCCACACTGGAAACAGCCAGGCATGGTAACAAGAGCCTTTAATCCCAGGAAGTGATGGCAGGAAGCAGAAAGGTATTTAAGGTGTGAGGACAAGGAACTAGAGACTGGTTAGCTTTTAGGCTTTTGAGCAGCACAGTTCAGCTGAGATCCATTAGGATGAGGACACAGAGGCTTCCAGTATGAGAAAACAGGATCAGCTGAGGAATTGGCAAGGTGAGGTGGCTGTGGTTTGTTCTGCTTCTCTGATCTTCCAGCATTCACCCCAATAATTGGCTCCAGGTTTGTTGTTATTAATAAGACCTTTTAAGATTCATGCTACAACTCTTGGCCAAGGAGAGAAATTGATGACAGAGCAAGTATTTGGATATCATGAGGACCTTAAAGGTAAGGAGCTGAGGATCTGCCAGAGGATATTTAGGCATATAACCAGGAAACTTTCTATATTTCTAATATATTGGCATAATTTGATTATTTAAATCTTTGTGATAGGTGCTGGCTGGGTCATACTCGACATTGTTGCTTTTGCTTTGAGGCAAGATCACACTGTATAGCCCAGGCTGGCCTAGAAATTGAGATAGTTCTCACCTTTGCCCCCTTGTACTGCAATTGCAGATGTCCAGCACCACTATAAGCTACAGAAACAACTTTAGATGATGCAACTAGGTTATCATGAAACATGATATATATTGAGTACATATGTTATATTCAAGTAATTATAATTTTTTTTTCCATTTTTAAATTACTTCAAACAGAACCCAGGAGTTCTGGCAAACACCTCAAAAATTAGCATGTGGGAAGTGGAAGCAGGAGGATCAACTGTTTAAGGCCAGCCTCTGATACATAGTAAATCTGAGGGCAGCCTGATGGACTCAAATGAGATCCTACATGCAAGTACCAACAAGAAATACATTTGGTAATAAAAGGAAAGATGTAGATGTGCAATTGGTAAAACAAGTGCTTTAGGAACCTGCTGCCACTATTCAGGAGCACAAAGTGAACTGTAGATATAGGCCTGAGACTGGCTAGGCCATGGGCCTCAGAGAAAATAAAATACTATTGTTCTACTAAAGGAACACAGAAATAAAATGACTCCTAACTATATTCTGCTGGACCCATAGGTCAGTATCTCTCTCAGCCATCATCAGAGAAGCTCCTCTTGCATTAGCTGGGAACTAACACAGAGACCCAGAACTGAATAATATGGAGAGACTGAGAGAATTGAGAACACTCAGTCCTAAATGGATGTATTCATTAAATTCCTCCCCTCAGGGCTCAGGGAACAATGCAGAAGAAGAGGCGAAAAGACTGTAAGAGTCAGAGGGGATGGCTGATTCCGAGGAAGCAGTGACTTCCATGCACAACAGGACTGACGCATGTGTGAACTCACAGGGACGGTCGAGGCACACACAGGCATGCACAGATTTAAGCAGCCAGGGTACCAGTGCTGAGAAGTGGACACGAGCTTCCATCCTTAAGAAGCTGTCTGCAATTAACATCTGCTTTCAAAGAAACAGTTTTCCCTAATGAAATCTCACTGGGTAATCAACCACACTTAGGGGAGACCCCAGTGCCCAGTAGTAGATGCCAACACAAAATGAACTCAATGGTATTTTTGTAGACTTTTTGGTCATTTATTGCTTTGTTTGGGGATTTTTTGGTCTTAATGTTCTTTTGTTTCTGTATTATTACTTCCAATTTTGTGTTTTTATGTGTATGTGTGTATTTCTTGTGTTCTTTCTTCATTTCTAAAATTCTGTTTTGTTTTTTTTTAACCTGTTTGCTTTCTAAAGAGAGAGAGAGAATTAAAAATGCATGGAGTTGGGTGGGTGGGGAGGTGGGGAAAGCCTGGGAAAAGCCTGGAGGAGGGGAAAGGAAAAAACTAAATCAAATAAATGCATGCAAAACTCTACCCTCACTCACTCCCACATAAATACATGTATATATCAATTAGAAGCCAGGGTCCACAGATGAGAAAGTCCATGTAATAGCTGTCTTTCTGAGGGTGGGATATTTAATAGTTAACATAATATTTCCACTTCCATTCATTTTCTGGCAAATTTGATAATTGCATTTTTCTTTACGGACTCCATAAGACAGGAAGAAAGAAGCTTTATGGGAATGGTGTGGTAAGTAACAGAGAAGGATGTGGTGGGTGATATGAAAATGAAGGAAATAGTACTGGCAGAGGAAATATACAGTGGGGGCTAGGGGTCAGGTAGGTAGGAGAAAGGAGTGGGATTAACCAAAACTTAGTATGGACAAAAATACATAATTAGAACTATCACTTATCTGCTAATTTTCAAAATGAAGTTAAAAATGAATTAATAAAAATATCAAGTGGCAAATTTCAGGTTAGGTATCTCTTAGCATGATATAAAAACCAGTAGCAGGATAAATAAATACATGTTGAAATTCTGAAATATGGGAGGCCTGTTCCTTTCTGAGCAATTATGGAGGAGGGGTGAATTGAAGGGGGCAGAGGGGAGGAGGAGGGAAGAAGTGGGAGGAGAGGAGAGAGGGGAGGCTGTGGTCAGGATGGAAAATTAATAAGTTGATTAATAAAAGTTTTAAAGAGTTAAAAACTTTCTGAAATTAAGTGCATGAAAGCAACTTGGCAGAAATATATAAAACAGACACAAAGGTAGGAAGGAGACGTGTTGAGGGACCCTGAGAAGAATTGGAGGGGATATGGGAGGTGAATAGGCTCAAGGTGCATGGTGTACATATATGAAGTTTTCAAAGAATAATTAAAATGTTATTTTCAAAGAGAACTTATATAGATAAAGGAAGTAGGACAAACAGTATGTTTTATTCATTTATTCGTCAGTTTGATAAGTGTTTACAGAGGAACTTCTTTCTGTCACTACATTGGCAGGTTTTGTGTCTTGACACAGCCAAAGTCATCTGAAAAGAGGAAACCTCAACTGAAAAATCCCTCCATAATATCCAGTTATTGGGTATTTTCTTAATCAGTGATTGATGGGGGTGGTCCCAGCCCACTGTGGGTGGTGCCATCCCTGGACTAGTGGCTCCTAAATTCTATAAGAAAGTAGGCTGAGTAAGCCAGTAAGCAACACCTCTCCATGGCCTCGGCCCTGACTATGATGTGGAAATATATGCTAAATAGCAAGCTAAATAGAATAGCAATCCCCAAACAGTCGGCAACCATACCAAGATCTAGGCACATCATGATGAACAAAGCTGCTTACCAACCTCACTTTTCTGTGCTCTAGGAAGAAAGACGTTAATCAATCAATCAATCAATCAATCAATAAATAAAATAAATAAATAAAAATAAATAAAAAAGAACGGTAACATAGGTATTTGGACAAGAAAGCTAACACTTTCTTTACATGCCTGGGCTCCCAAAACATTGAACATTCCCAGGTAATAGGATCATATTGGCTGTCTCCTAGGTAACTTTTTAGCAATAGGCTGAGATAAAAGTGTCTTTGTGTGCCTGAAGCCATGGACCACTTTAGATAGTTTACATCCAAAGGATGATTTAAAGGGAAATACCTGTTTTTTTATGCATAAGACTTTGGACCATTGTGGGTCACTTGGTCAGTTTCATCTCTGGGGGCTACTGACTGAGGAACTAGTATGCTGTCTGTGTGTCTGGCCTCCAATAGAGTTGCTGTATGTCAAGCTTGCTTGAGATTCCTTGGTGGGTAATACCTCAAAGATACACACTTTGCTAAGGAGGGAATGAAATATGTCCTTGAGACTGCACTAGGACATGTAACTCTAAGCTGCCTCTTTACTCCTCCTCAGCCCACCCTCCCTCTGCTTTCCTTTCACTGATTTGCACATGTGCCCTTTCTATGCAATAAACTGTAGTCATGAACATAACAGTTTTCTTGGGCTCTGATCCTCCCATAGAATGATCAGGACTAAAGATGGTCTTAAAGACCTCAACACAATGCTAATTAAAACTCGGATGATATATATATGCTGAAGGAGAATAAAGCAATGGAAGAGAACACTTTTATCTTAGTTTGATTTCTGTCACTGTGAAAAACATGACCAAATGCAATGTGGGAAGGAAAAGGTTCATTTGGCTCACATTTCCAGGTCACAACCCATCATTGAGGGAAGTCAAGAAAGGAGCTTCAAGCAGAAAGCATGAATGAGAATTGTTTGCTGTCCTGTTCTCTGGTTCACTCACTAGCTCCTGTTCACCTAGCTTTCTTATACATCTAAGAAAGACCCATCTGCCTAGGGATGATGGTGCCCATAGTGGACTAGGCCCTGCTGGGTCAATCATCAATCAATAAAGCTTTCACAAACATAACCACAGGCCAATTTGATCAGGGTAATAGTCCCATTGAGACTACCTTAGGTAACTCAAGGCTGTGTCAAGTTGACCATTGGAAGCTAACTACAGTATTTGGGAAGAAGAGAGTTTTGAGCTAAGATCTAATGAATGCAGATAAATTCTCTAGTAAATAGGACAGCAGGAGGCAGAGAGAAAATTCTAGCATGTCCAGTGATCTTCCAATTTGAGAAAGCAGGGTACCCATACACAGATGAAAGATGACAGTTATTGTTAAGCAGAGGAAGTTCTAGTGAACCCCCACAGGCCAGGTATGGTGGATCTGAAGGACTTAGGGTATAATATCAAAATAATAGGAAAAGATGGAGGGGTATAACACAAAGGGAGATCATGCTGCCCTTTGAAATGAGTGTCATGACATGATAACGACAGGGGATTTGATGGGGGTGATGAGGAGATATAACAAAATAGGGACATTTCTTTATGGGACCCAAGATGTAAGATAGCAGAATCCCTGGCTCACATGATGTGCAGTGACAATGGAGATGCTGAGGAATGGAAATTTTTTAACAGAAGTGTAATGGGCATAGTCAAAAGATCTTGGTGGCAAATTGAAAATGAGAGCAAAGAAGAATCCTGGCTGTGATTTGGGGGTATGTGTGTGACATGTACCTGCTGGCTTGTGCAGACGAAAGACTGGGGGTCTACTCAGAGATGAGACACTAGGAGAGGTGCTATATTTGCATGACTTTGTGGTAATCTGATTGGGGGATGGGGAAATGAAGAAAGGACAGACATATGTACAGAAAAGCTGGGATTGGGTGGGCCATGTGCTCTGACGGAGGTGCACCAGCAGCTGTCTGGAAACTTGGGGGATTTATTTTAAACATGTGAGTTGAGGATGTGGGTATCAAGCTGAAAGAGGAGGAGATGGTTTCATCTAGTCTCAGGACTAGTCTCTATAGAGCAGTCTCAGGCTGTAGACATGCAGGAAGTAGAAGCTGCAGATGACATTTCTACACACACCAACATCTGCTCACTAATCAAGGGAAAGCTTTGCCGTTCTGCTGAGCATGATCTGGGAGGGTTTGGGGGTCCTTGACATGGCTGTGTTCATGTCAACAACACACATCCATTCAGAACTTCATCTGCTTCCCATAGAGAGGCCAGAATCATTTCCTTTCTAGATAAGAAGCGCCAGAGCATCGATTATTTGGTGTTTCCACTTTGAGTAATAGTTCTCTACAGCTGACCATAGAGATGTTCACAGTGTAGAACACATGGGAGATACAAATCCAGGCTTCATCCACAAGTAAATAACCACAGCTGTGCATTCAAGGGGCATGACACTTGCTCTTCATATCTTCAAGTACCTTGGATATAAGGTCTGGTTTTACTTTTACAAGAACATGTATTTAATCAATCAAATGTGAAAATATAATGGAACTGCTATACATTAAATTCCTTGCACACATCCTCTACTTACTACCTAGTAAAGATTTCAACAAACAGAAGCTAGTTAAACAAATTATTTTCAAAACATTTACAAAACCAAACAGACCTCTGAAAATAATTTTGACTTTGACCATTTGTTTCAATGTACTTGTGCTTTTGGTCACTGATGTATTATTTTTATTAATATACATTTGAATAATATTTAAAGATATTTTAGTGTAATGTTTATTATCCTCATATCCAGGTATACAATAATCACTCCCACAAATGCATAAACACATGCAGATACCATTGTATTTTGTATAGAAAAGAACACCTATGAGCAGACAGATACCCATACTTAGCAAACCAATTATATTTCTCCTACTCAGCAAGCACAGAAAGCAAACCGTAATAGAAATGTCAATCTATTCACTTAAGACAAGGTGAGTAATAGTAAATTCAACCAAACATACTTTCTACATAGTCAGCGGATATTTTCATCTCATCCATACTGTAGCTCAGATTGGTGAGCCATACCGAAACATGGAAATGGGAACAAAAATAGGCCAATGTCTTCCAGGGACTGTGAGTAGGTATGCAAGGATTTGTTTGCAAAGTGGAAGGAAGGAATTCAATCCTACATGTCGTGTGAATACTCAAAAGATCTAGGTAAAAGAAAATCAGACTACATAGTTAGGGAAACTGTGGTCTTTTATTTGTTCGTTTGTTTGGTATGTATGTATGTATGTATGCATGTATGTGTATGAGCGTTTTCCTGACTGTGTCTGTGAATCATATTTATGCATCTCACACAGAGGGCAGAAGGGGACATTAGAGCTCCAGAACTGGAGTTGCAGATGGTTTTGAGCTACAATATGGATGCTAGGAATTGAACCTGTGTCTTCTGGAAGAACAGTCAGTGCCCTTAACTGCTGAGCCATCTCTCTAGCCCTGAGACTGTGCTCTTGAAATCCCTAGAACATAGTTTCAAAGTCTCGCTCTATAGGTAAATTTCTTAATAACAAACAATCTACTGATTTATTTCCCCAGTTTGTAAAATGTAGATACTTCAAAACACAATAATAGGCATTGGGGAGAGGACTCAGTGGTTAATATCACTTGATCCTCTTGCAGAGGATTTAGACTTGATTCCTAGAACCCACATGATAGCTTACAACTATCTGTGGCTCCAGTCCCGGGAATCCAATGCCCTTTTCTGGCTTCCTCAGGCGCTGGCCCTCCATATAGTACACAGACATACATGCAGGCAAACCATTCACACACTTTAAGTAAATAATAAATATTTTTAATGCAGTAGTATGCAATAACACTCAAAAGTCCTTCTGAAGATTAATGAGATTACTACAGACAGCAATTTTAATATTTTTGCTGGTAAGTTCAAGTTTTTATGCAAGGAGCCTAGCACCTCTCCACCAGATTATTGTCATATGGGCATCAGCAACATTTGCCTGTGATTTTCATTTCTACACTTTCTTAGTCACTGCTTATATTTATAGTCTTTTCCAAAATGGGGTAAACTCTGATTATGTTTCTGATTAGCAAATTATAACTACTTTCCAGTTCTGTCTCTCACGTTTTTTTTCCTGAGACCATCTTGATTAGCATTTAGGAGCTCTGCTCTCCTCATAACTAGATATTTATAGAAAAATTATGTTTAAGTGATACTCAAAGCAAAGCATCTTCATTCTGTAGGGGAAAGCATTGAGTTTTAGAGGCTTTATTTCACCCAAATTATTAAGGTAGACATTCACACCAGGCCCACAGACTAAGAAAAGCACATCATGTAGATGTCTTTAGAACTGTCTTTGCTTAAATATTAATTCCTGATGGATTCTGGTTTAGAGTTGGTCCTATTTTTACAGTTGTATGACAAATGGTGAGCCTACCAAGTTCCAATGGATGGTTCCAAACCTCCAATTGCACAAATGGCTTGGCTAAAGTTGGTAAGCTATAGCATGAAACCAAAAAGCATGACTGTGGGAAAGGAATTTTTGGGGGTGCGAGAGAGGAGGGTAGGTAAGGGCAGGAGGTAGACAGGAAAGGGTGGTAGTGGGAATGCACTGTATATATGTATGAAGTTATCAAACAGCAGAATACATTTTTTAAAGATTTAATATGGGACCAAGATATTCAGGACATTGAATTGATCTATGACAAATGAGACTCCAACCAAATAACAAGTGGGAACTAAACTCTATGAGATATATTGTAGTTGGAGTTTTCCTGCCTGGCCCACAGTCGGGACAAATCTCTCTTACCCGCCAGTCCCACAGTCACTCAGACCCAACCAAGTAAACACATAGAAACTTATATTGCTTACAAACTGTATTGCCATGGCAGGCTGCTTGTTATCTACTTCTTCTACCTTAAATTAACCCATTTCTGTTAGTCTATACTTTGCCACATGGCTTGTGGCTTACCAGTACCTTACATCTTGTCATGGCAGCGTCTGGAGGTGTCTTTTTCCACCCAGCCTTCCACCTCCCAGAATTCTCTTCTCTCTTATCCCGCCTATACTTCCTGCCTGGCCACTGGCCAATCAGAACTTTATTTACACAGAGCGATATCCACAGCAATATATCATGTTTTTTTTTTTTTTCTTAAAATAAATGGTTCCTGGAATGCATAGAGGTGTGTGTGTGAGAGAGAGAGGGCTGGGGGGGGGATAGAAAAGATAATAGATATTAATAGGAAGATAGGTGAGAAAAGATAGGGCTAGGTGGCATGGGATAATTTTGTTTAACATAAAACACATACATGTACAAAAGCTTGAAAATATAAAATCTCTAACAATGAGATACAAAAGAAAATACTCTTGCAAAGATAAAGCTTAGAGAAGCAGGTGTCCAACTGCCTGCACTGTCCTTGCAGGATAAAGGCTGGATACAGGCAGGAACATAGATAACTGATGCACATGGGACTGCTTCTGGAACTCAGCAAGCAGGTGTGGGGCTCTACTTATATCTCATTTCATAGCATCATAAAGACAGAAGCTAAGATACTAGGTATCTACAGAACAGCTGTAAGCAGAAACTCAGGAGATACCACAGCACAAAAAATTACAGGGAACCAAGAGCATAGTACTTTGAATTCTGAAGAAACCCAATTTTTAGGAGAGGGACAAAGGCCTTGATCCACCTGCTTTGTAATGAAATATTGTTAAAAGGAATATTCCAAGTACTTGATGCTCCACAACTCTTAAACGTTAAAATCAACTCTTGCAATGAGAGAATTAATAAATAGGATATACTTACTATGATACATGATACTCAATAATTAAGGATATGTAAGTATTTCACGCACATGATCATAGATGTTGATATCTCCCTCTAGATTCATAGACTGTTCCAGGAAATAATGATCTAAACTTTTATCATTCCTTCCAGGAAACTGGACTATATAGCTTATAGCCTAACAGCCTTTAGAAAGCCAGGCTTAATGCTTTTACAAGAAAAATACATTAGATGTGCCTAAAACTAAGATATGTCAAACAGGCTGAGAGCAAAGCATAGACTCTAGACAGGAGTCATGAGCTGTGATGACAAGATACAGAAACAACTTTTTTCTTCAAGTTTTAGCTTCTCGGGGCAGGGTCTCAGTCTATAGTTCAAGCTAGAGCTGCTCTCAAACTTGTGATCCTACTGCCTCAAATTATCAAGGGCTGAGATTATAGGTAGGTGTTATAAAGCATGACGCCCAAGAAGAATGTTTCTAAATAACTTATTTTATTTTATCAACATTGGTGTGAGGGTGTCAGATCCCCTGGAACTTGAGTTACTGTCTAGTTGTGAGCTGCCAAGTGGAATTTGGGAATTGAACCTGGGTCCTCTGGAAGAGCAGCCAGTGCTCTTAACAACTGAGCCATCTCTCCAGCCCCTTGTCCAAGAAGAATTTCAATTTGGGTGCTTTTAATAGAAGTCTCCTTAAGATGGAAACAGATTTAGGTTACAGTGAAAGACCTAGTCTGAAAAACAAGCAGAGTGACTTGGATTTAAATGTTCTGTAGGAAAACCCAGATAATAACACATATGAAAAGGAAAGTAAATCCTTAGGTATTCAGGAGAGGTATCAATATTTCCCAGAATGTCTATCACCTTATTAGCTACCTAAAAAGCATAAGAATCATTTTATTTTAAAAATTACATTTCTTTATTAATTATTAATCTGTTCAGAGAAGAATGTCTATTGTCATAATGTCAGGAGAAGGTGATGGGAAAATTTGTGTGAGTCAGTTTTATCCTTCTACCACGTTGGTCAGAGAGATCAGATTGGTGGCAGTCACCCTCCTTACCTACTGAGCCACCTCACAGCCCCTCTTTATGCTTGAGGAATCTTTATCAATAAAGAAACAAGTATCAGAGAGAAAATTCCAAGGTTGTAGTTCAATGGCAGAGCACTTATCTAGCATGCCAAAGGCCCTACACAAAGTTCTATTAATTCCTTAAGAGTTTCTCGTTCCCTTGTAAATTTTCCACAAACATCTGAATAACAATATCCATGGTTTCTTTCTCTACAGTAAACAGAGGCATTAAAAAAGACAGACCAGTAAAAGCCAGGAAGAACATTAGTATGCTGTGGTGGCTTTACAGTACCTAAGTGCTGTTTTCCACAGTGACTTAAGATAAGGCATTCATATGCATCATTAATCACCATAGTTCTTTTCTATAAGTTTTTATGATTTCACTTAAGGTTCTCTGATAAATCTCCATGAGAAATATTTCATTTCACTATAATCCACTTTTCTCATTAAAAATATATCCTAAGATAGTAAGAGGACAAAAAAAAATATATCTTGCCAATAAATTCTAAAATAAATCTAGTAAGGTCTCAGAAAAGGGGTAGAGATCAGCCATTTTTAGTCAAGGGAGGCAATGTGGAATTCAGAGACGAGAGTTAACAACTGTTTTGGTCCAGTGCTGTCTTACCCAGGGTAAGAGTACAACAACCATGGAGGGGGAGGGGAGAGAGAACAGCAGTCCTGATACAACAGGCAAAACTGCAACAAAATTTCAAAATACAGTACCAAATCCCTGGGAAAACTTGAAGTCACACAATTCTTGTTTCAAAGCTCTTTTGGCATATTAAACATGTACTTACTTTTCAAGAAGTATACCACAAAATATACACTATGTGCTCATGGGTATTAGAGCCAGATCTTTCTTCTGGTATATAACATATATTCTAGCATATGTTACACAATGGTGATTTGTGCAGAATAAATAGTTCATGCTGGAAAGTTCATAACTAATACTGTGATTGTGACCAACAACCATTAGAGTCTCAAAGGGGATCTAAATAGTTGACTTCATTATTTGATCCTCCCAGAATGCTCTACAGTTGAAGTTGGGAGCCTACTGGCTTTCAACAAAAGTTTTTGAAGCATTGTGCTGACTGCCAAGGAGACAAAGATGAAAAAAAGAAATGCTTCCATGCCCTGCCTCAAATATGGTAGTGAGAGAGTCAAAAGAATGAAATTAGGAGACAGAATCATCCTCAATGCATCCACCAAGTGTAAGAATAAAAGAGGATATGAGAGGAAGTCTTTCTGAGGTCAAGAGAGACTTTACTGGTGGGGTGGTGGTAGTGACATAGCTCTGGAAGATAGAGTGTTCCCTAAAGGAGAACACGAAGAGCTAATTTCATGGAAAGTAGCAAAGTCATGTATGTAAGATTGGTAAAGGGTCCAAACTGTCTATATATTGCAGAGGAATGATCAAAAGAGAATCCTGTTGTTGGCTTTTAAAAAATCAACCAATCAAATTCATTTTCTGTTGTCTTCAGATTAAGAAGTAGGATTCTCAGCTCCTTCTCTAGTACCATGTCTGCCTGCAGGCCACAATGTCCCACCATGATAATGAACTAAAGCTCTGAAAGTATAAGCCATCCCCAATTAAATATTTTCCTTTATAAGAGTTGCTGTGGTCATGGTGTCTCTTCACAGCAATAGAAACCCTAACTAAGACAGAAGTTGGTACCAGGGACTGGAATACAGCTGTGATAGGCCTGGGCATGTTTTTGTTTGAAGAAATATGGACTTTGGGACTGTGGATTAGAAATGCAGATGAACATTTTAAGTGATGCTTAATGGGCCATCCTAGTAGGAGCATGGATGATGGAGATGGTAACTGTGATTTAATGAACTGTGGGGGCCTAGCTCAAGATGTTTCAGAGGAGAAGAATTTTAGTATGGTGCCTAGAAATCATTCCTGTGATATTTTGGTGAAGAGTGTGGCTGCTTTATGCCCTTGTCTGAAAAGCCTGCCTGTGGCTGAAGTAAAGAGTTTCAGATTAATTCTATTGGCAGAGTAAATCTCAAAACAGCCTAGTATAGACTTTATTGTGTGGTTAGTAGGGCTAACTCTAATGAAGATTTATTGTGAAAAGGAGAAAGCCAAGAAAGGAAAAATACAAAATGTATAATTTTAGGAGAAAAGGAGCACCAGGAAGTGGAATGGAGCTAAGTCCTATGTTCAAGGAGGTAAACAGGTTTAAAAATGAAATAAAGGGAGTGGTGGTTACTTAAGGCCAAGATCCCACCCATCTAAATTTCCAACTTGTGAAAATGAATTAAAGAAAAACTTAGAGTTGGGTGTGGTGGTACATGTCTTTAATCCCAACACTCCATAGGCAGAGGTTGGTGGATCTCTGAGTCTGAGGTCAGTCTGGTCTACAGATCCAGTTTCAGGACAGTCAAGCTTAGGCAGTGAAGGAAATCATGGAAAACAGAAAGCTGGTGAAAACGTAATTGAACAAAGGGGCTGTGTTCCAGCTCCAGAAATCAGAATTTGGTAGCTTTGGCCATATGGTTCTGGCTTTAGAGTCAATGATAGAAGAAAGGCATTATAGAAACTTCCTCCATGACCTAGGAAAGCAACTGAGGCCAAGCATGTGTCAGGAATATCCCTGAATGGGGACCTTGAGAGGGCACTGCATGAAGTTATGAAAGTGAAGCCTGGATTTCCTTGGAGATCCCAAAATGTTGGAGATCCCAGAGTCATGGGATACCTGTCTAGGAAAGCAGCTAATAGGGAGTGGAACTAGCCCAAGAGAAAAAATTATGCTGCAGTCAATAAAGCTGAAAAGAGTTAGAGATCTGAAGAGTGTCTTGATATCAGACATGGAGAAGTTGAGTTTGGAGTTTGCCCAGCTGTTTTTCAGTCTTGCATTGATCCGGTATTTTCTCACTATACTTACTTCCTTATGGTTTGGAACAGCAATGTATATCCTATGCCATTATAGTTGAAAGTTTGTGATCTGTTTTCTGATTTTGATTTTATAGGTGATTACAGTTAAGGGATTGCATGAATCTCAGAAGAGACTCTGACCTTCCAACTTTTAAACATTGTTGAGACTGTGATAGACTATGAGGACTTTTTAAGTTGGACTAAATGAATTTCGCATTATGATATTGTTACAAGCTTATGGAGGGCAGGGAGTGGAATGTGGTAGTTTGAATGGAATTTGCCCCCATAAGATCACTGGGAATAGCATTATTAAGAGGCATGGTTTTATTGGAGTAGGTATATCCTTGTTGGAGGACATGTGTCACTGTGGAGGTAGGCTTTGAGGCCTCCTATGCTCAAGATAAACCCAGTGTCTCTGTCAATGTCCTACTGCCTTCAGATCAAGATGTGGGACTCTCAGCTCCTTCTGCAGTACCATGTCTACCTGCACATTGCCATGTCCCACCATAATGATAATGGACTAAACCTCTGAAAATGTGAACAACACCTCTAAATTTATTCCTTTATAAGAAAAAAGAAATCAACTGATCATTCACCTTGAATTGGACCTGGAAGGGAAAAGAAAAAGAAATGCTGACGGATATTAAATGTAGGACAGGGTAGGGGCAGATTTTAACACTGTAGTGCATATCAAAAGATACATCTGTAATATTGTTCATGTTGGACAAGGATTGTGAGAAAGAAATGTAACAAAGGCAGCATTATGATGGGCTAATTATATGAATCATAACTGAAAATGCAGGCTACCACTAGCTATAAAAGAAGATGGAAGTAAGAAGTGAAGTCAGGATTAATGTGTTGGCACAAGGGAACACAGCTCAGAAAGAAGAGTGTGCTTGAAGTGGGACACCCTAGAAGAGGCTGTCATGTTCTAAATGAAGTTTTGATCATGTTTTGGTCTTTGATAAACTTTGAGGATCACACACATGCTACAAACACACCTACATCATATCTGTGATATAGAGTATCAGGTGTACTCAGTTCACTTTTGAAGTCTGTTCTCATATGATGTACCTAATAGGGATTGGAAGAATGGCCAAGTGGTTAAGAATACTTGTTGCCCTTGCACAGGACCCAGGTTCTGTTCCCAGCACCCACATAGTGGCCTACAGTCGTAGGGAACTCTAGTTCCAGGAGATCTAATGCCTTCTTCTGACTTTCATAGACACCAAGCATACATACAGTGCATGTACAAAAACACAGAAAAAATAATTGTAGAAATAAATTTAATCTTTCTTTAAAAATGTCAAAAAGAAAAGGAGGAGGAGGAGGAGGAAGAGGAGGAGGAGGAACTTCTAACATAAAGAAGAGAACTATTAGGGGGAAACTCTCAGGGTCTTTGACTAGGCTGTTAATACAAAGGAAACAGGATAAATAACAAGAGTGAATAGCATCACATATTCAGCCCATTTGAAAGTTCCTAGAAGTATGAAAGAGACAGTTATGTGATATGATATTAGAAGGTTAAGTAGGGGTCAGTGTGCTGGTGTCCTGAGGAAGCAGAAGCTGGAGGACCAGAAGTTCAAGGGCAGCGTAAGCTGCTTAGCAAGTTTGAGGCCAGCCTGGACTACATGTGACCCTCTGTCAAGTTCTCACCTCTCACCTAAAATAGAACAGGCTAAGGGGAACAAGAACTAAAAGTGGTTATTTATGTTCAGTTAGACTAAATGTTCAAGTAACTATTGATTATTTATGTTCATAGGTGTGATGGTCCAGAAAACAGATCACTGTAGTAAGACAAGTAATAATCCTAAAAGACACATTCTCAAAAAAACAAAAAACAAAAAACAAACAAAACAAAACAAAACAAAAAAACAAAATCAAAAACAACCACTTGGGAAGTTTGAATGAAGACAGCCACAATATGATATCATGCTGATTAGTAATGGATGGGCTGGAATGAAACATGGAATGCTCAATGGAGAAAAGCCACACACTGGTAAGTAAGATTGGAAGAAATGGGAGAAGAGAGAAAACTAACGTGGTAAAAAATAAAAATATTAATCAGGGCAACTTTATGGAGGAATGGTGATCTTTTCTATGAAACAAAAGAGAAGGAAACCATCAGTTATAGGCCATAGATGAGAGATATGGAGAAGGTTGGATTTTTAAGGAATTTTAAAGCCATACAGGCTGAGGGGTGTGGGAAGTAGAAGTGAGCTGATGTTATAGTATTTTTTTCCATTTCCACCGCATGCCCAATACCTAACACAGTGAGTGGCACCCAATGAAAACTTAGTAAATACACAAAGCAAGCAACTGCAACCTGAGGAATAGAGGAACAAGGGACAATAAGGCTCAGGGGGCTGGGGGATGGCTCATTAGAAACATGCTTGCCTCATAAGCAAGTTAAATCTCCAGAACCCAGAAAAAAAATGCCAGGTCTGTTTGTACCTACCCACTTGTAGTTGCTGAGTTGCAGGCTGATGAAAGTCCCTGTCACAAAGGAGGTTGATGGCATTGCTGGCCTCCACATGCATGCCCACACATAGGCACACACATACACACACACACACACACACACACACATACTTTAAAAAAAAATAAGGAACCACTATGTCACAGAAAAACAAAATCTAACTATGAAAATTGAAAATGTTCTTAAGAAGTCTAAGAAAAGAAAGCCCAGGAGTGTTGTAGTTTATTTCTACACCCTAATGGGGAGTTAAGGATGACCTGCAGGTGATCTCAGGAGGAAGATATACAACCTCCTCGGGAGCCATTCAGCCTCACAGTCCTTAGGCGTCTTTAGAAAGCAGGTTTCCATTCAATGAATAAGTAATTACTGACAGTTGGCAGATAAGACATAACACTCCATACTCTCCGCAGCGATGGACGATGCAGAAAATTAGTTAATTACGCTGTCAGCTGGTCACCTGGACTCCAAGGGCCACACAAAAGAAAGAAGGACAGCAATGGCCAGTGGGCTGCTCCACAGCATGCACCCGAAGAGAGAAATGCAGGGGTTCCTGATCTATGCTTTGTATTCTACGGATGAGTTTCTCCTGTCTGACACCATTCAAATCTCAAAACAAAAATCCCTCTCAAATCACAAATAACAGTCACTGAACAATGGAAAATGGAAGGTGTTTTATTAACTCTCCCCCAATGAAAGGCTGAGGACTGGCTTCCCAGTGACTCGGGCCACAGGATGGGTTACAGACAGTGTTCAGGTGGCTTTTGAATTCACATCGTCTCTGATAAATCACAGTATGCTCACTTGTCCTATTAAAACTGTATTCTACCTTACCAGGTCTGAATAATTTGTATAAAATTGATTGCTACAGTTCTCACTAGAAGCTCTAATTGCATTCCTGGTATAACTTAAAGTGATAAGCTTATCTTAATTAGTAGCATGAGGCAGAAATGCTCTTGGAAAGCCTTGGAGAATGAACCTGCATTTCTAAACAGAGTCTTCAGGGCGGGGGTAGAGATTCCTGTTGAATACATGAGCCAATGTTAATTCATCAAAACTACAAAAGAAAATAATAACAAAGCAAGAGAGACTAAACAACATAGCTAACACATCCTCTGATCAAGCACATCCCTCTCTTCATGGGATCACATACAATGACAATCTAGTGCCAGACCTCTGTAGCACCCACAGAAGAGTCCCTCCCTGACATTTCTTTTGCACACAAACACACGCGAGTGCGTGTGCGTGTGTGTGTGCGTGTGCGTGTGCGTGTGTGTGTGTGTGTGTGTGTGTGTGTGTAAGTTAGAGTAGAATCTCAGGTGTCATTCCTCAGGCACTGTTTACCTCCTTTGAGACAGGGTCTCTCATCAGCCTGAAGATCACCAAGCAAGCTAGACTGGATTCCCAGTGAGCCCCTGGTGATCTGTTTATCTCCACCTTTCCAGAACTGAGATTACAAGCCGGAACTACCAAGCCTGGAATTTTTCTGTGTTTTTGTGGATGAAATTTAGATCCTCATGCCTGGAAAACAATCACTTTACTGACTGAGCCATCTCTTCAGCTCCATTTCTGATGATGTTCACTAGCCACAAACTGCCATGGTGGGGATGCATGAACAGAGATTGGAGGGTACATATGGTCTTAGTAGGGTATTAACCACCATATAGGTTACCTTAACAACTAATGCTTCCACAAGTTCTCAAGCCAGTGTTCTTCCTAGGCCAAAAATATTCAGTTGACCCTGTCCCCTCATTCATCTCAGGCTTTCTAAAACCTTTGGCCCATCTATATTTAGATGCTTGAACAAAACTCCAAAAGAAAGATGTTCCCTGTGAGACAGGTTAAGCCCTATATAGTTTCCACATTATCATCTGATCTTATGATGACCACTATCTAACACACAAAGACAAAGGAAAACTACCATTTCCAACAATTCCCTAAAATCTGTGTTATGACAGTAACAGAAGACTATGTACTAAATGATTACTGCAAATACCCTAAAGACACATTAAGGATTTTCTAATATACTGTTGCAGACTGAGAAGTCCTCTAAAAAAAAAAAAAACCACTACACAGCTTAGCATTTCTCTCCAACTGTCCAAAAAGAAAATTACTGCATAGGCATTTTCTAATCTAAAATGGTATAACTATACTCCCAGCAATGTTAAGTA
The DNA here is from genome assembly GCF_903995425.1 of Onychomys torridus. Taxonomy (NCBI): domain Eukaryota; kingdom Metazoa; phylum Chordata; class Mammalia; order Rodentia; family Cricetidae; genus Onychomys; species Onychomys torridus. The sequence goes on from NC_050447.1 coordinate 102,144,388, forward strand.
GATGCTATTTCTAGAGAACCAGACTCCCAAACTTGGCCTTGGAGGAAGCCTGTGGTTTCTTCTTATAAGCCAGGGCCAATTGGAGAGTAATCGCCTTTCTATAATGCAATCTGGCATTTCTTATTTGAAAATGACCATGGTTCAAAAATAAAATTAGAGAACAATTTTGCGTAGGAGTTAGAGTTAATATAGTGTGTTTATCAGTGTTGCGGAACAGCAAACCAACAAGAAGATATGAACATTCTTTGGTGCTTCATTGTGAAAGTCTGATGTTCAATCTAGTTTATTTCATACAAAGTAAACAGGAAATATATAGGTACATATTCATGTTAGCTCAAAAGCAAGTTTTTAAGTGGTCAGTGCTGTTTTTATAAAGCTTCCGAGCTCTATTTTAAAATGCCAATGTATGAGATGTTGTGCATTAGGAGGGTGTGGAAGCAAACCCCTGAAATAGCAGACCAGGCTTTTAGTTTGTAGCTAGGTACCCTGAAGTAAAACAGGCCATTTCCAAGAAGTATTATCGTGTGTCATATATATGGGACTGTATTTACATAAGCAAATTATCCATACCTTGACTGTCACATAAATATGTATGTTGCTGGATGTATTTCCTGTTATTTAAAACTTTCGTCTCCAAGCTGAGTAAAAAGCTTAAAGACTCCGCATATATTAGCCGTGTGAAAATGCAACCAGGAAACTCCAGTTTAATCAGCAGATATTTCAAAAGTAGTGACCTCAAATCTATTCAACAAGATTCTCCCAAGAAGGAAAGCCCTCATATAATTTAACTTGCTTTTCATTTTGCTAGTGTGACGGCCACATACTGATGGCATCTTTAGGTCACAAATCCTGTGTTTCTAAGATAGCAGCGTTGGGCTCATTTTACAAAGTTAATGTGCTAAGTAGGCGCTGTGTGGAAATCTTCAATTAGTACCAGACAACTTGGTAGCAGTGCAGGTAGCTTCGATACCCAGAAAGCACAGTGATCATAGCCTATGCTGTGATCACAAGGACTTGCCAAGCTTCTTATATGTATGTTAATCACCCCTATGAAAATCACAGCTTGCTTTTAACAAAGATAATGTATGTTACTGGGATTACACAGCTGAACAGAGAATCTCTAAAGAAAGATAGGCCAGAATTTATGATTAAGCCGCTGAGCAGCAGGGTACTATTTTAACTATAAAATCACAATCTGTCTAGGCAGTGGCCAAAGCAAAGGAACCATTGGAGACTCATAATTGGCATCAATCAAGGTGACACTACTGTTGACATCTTTATTACTTTAAACACACCAATCAAATGCTTTGGCGTTGGGATGGGAAGCTTGATAGGCATCTAGACATAGACATCATCCTTCTGGAACAATTCAAGATGATGTGTTCAAAAGGAAAGAAGAAAGCATCAGTGTTAATAAGAAACAACTGAAACACGAAGGTCTGAAGAGGAAGAGCTCAGGCAGGACCTACGGGGTGGGGGGGAGCTGCAGTCCTCCTGCACACACAGTATCACCATGGATCTCTCAGGAGACATTGAGATATGTCCTTGTCATCTACTAATGCACTGGGCTGCATTCATAGCTAGCTTGGGATTCATGCCACGGGCTGCAGGTTGGACAATGAACACATATTTGCATGTTCCCCTCTAAGAACCCATGGGATAGCAGGTGAACATAACTCAGGGAAATGTAAGCTTCAGGAGACTGTCCTAGCCACAAATAAATAGTCAAACACTCCTGCCATGCATACACTTCTTTTCTAGAACCCCCGTATACACATGCAGATGAGCAATGAAGGGAGAATAAAACTAGGTATTGTTTATATAATTACCATTGGGCTGTCAATGCCATCTAATTGCATCTGTCCTCCACTTCATACCATGTATACATACCATACACACTTCCATCATCACCACTCATAGAAATATCTCTGTCTTAATGAACAAGACACTGCTCAGATCTTTGCCACCCCTTGAGTCCATAGGGCTTATACCTTAATGACAGCAATTTTCAAAACAGGATCTCTTCTCACAATAGTTTCCAGTGGTTCAATGTTCACTGGCTGAATTTTTGAGGTGAAGGCCTTGGACCATAAAGAAAGGCTGGGAAGTCATGTTCTGGTAGCAAAACTGACTTGGAAGAGACCCCAAATGATGGATGGAGACCTGGCAAGGAATCCATCCCCAAGGGTGCTGCTTCACCTTCCCCACATGAGATTTTGGTGGCAAACACACTTGTTATGAAGGTGATTGTGAGTCCCACAATCATTTTGTTTCCAACATTAGATTTTATTTATAGAGTTCTACATTGGTGCACCCAATTCCAGGTTTTAAAATAGAGATTTATTTTTGTCCTTGCCTTAACTCTTGACTCTTTATAAAGAAAAGTTTGTGTGTGTCCATCAAAACCAGTGAGGAGTCTAAGGAAATTCCCCACTGCTGTTCCCACTGAGCGAAGGGAAGAATGAAAACAGAATGAGTGACAGGAACAGATGGAAAAAGCAAACCACTCGGAGCACAATGACCAGGATCCACTGAAGGAGTGGCAGAGTACTCCAATTCGGTTCCATTTTTATTTCCACAGTCAAGGAACAAAGATTTTCCATATAGCATGCCATCCTCACAGAGGCAGAGCAATGGCGGAAAATATCACACTGGCCAAATGCCACAATCATTCCTTCAAGATCATAATACTGTAAATTTTGAAGAGTCCCACCACCACTTCGATATTCTCACAGCTGATGGAAGCAAACTCTTCTGGTCTGGTCCCTAAGAACAGAAGCCCATGGGGAGGAGTGATGACTCAGTGTTTAAGAGCAGTTCCAGAAAACCTGGATTTGGTTCCCAGCATTCACTTTGAGCAGCTAACTACTGACTGTAACTCCAGCTGCAGTGAATTTCACACCCTGCCCTCTTCTGGTCTGTACAGGCACCTACACCAAGTGGCATATACAAGTACATACACATAAACAAAATAAAAATAGATCCTTTTTAAAAACCAAAGGACAGGAGAACCTTTCATCAGCATTGGAGTTTACACTCTGCCATGGTGTTTTTCACACATTACCTTTTACATCAACCCCATGAAGCAGAGTTAGTTCCACCTCGGAGATCTGGTGGGTGCCTGGATAGGCCCTTTACCTAGCCACCAATGCCTTCTCTACTAGATTTTACTGACCCCAACTTGTTTCCACACATTCCATCAAGGAGAGAAATCAAATCATGGATAACGATTCCCTACAGTAAAGATAAAATCTGAAGAATATTTTTGCCAAGAGACAATTTCTCACAAAGAACCACAGATGAGCACTGGCCATGGTAGAATCTAATGTCACCCTGACTTGCTTCAGGATTGCTCATCTGACTACTGCAAGCCAAGCTTTTGTTTTTCACTCTGAGGAGTGCTATGCTTCTCACTGACGCATGAGGATTGGGGAAGGTTGGGAAATACTACATGCAGCTGACCTTACCATTTATGGAAAAACTGCCAGCCAGACATACAATGTCTACTAATAATGAGTCAGGGACAGACTCTTCAGTATCAAAAGCCTTTATGTTGAATCCTTAACAAAGAAGCTTGGTGTAAACAAGGTTTCAGAGCTAGGAAATGACACAGAAAAGGACAGTCATTTCCTCATCAGAGAACACACATTTGCCAAAATTTGATGTGTCTACAATTCTTTTGTAAAAATGGCGTAAATTTGAGAAATTTTATCAGAAATACTATTTTTTAGATCCAAATGAAGAAGTATTTAGAGGCTACTCCAGTCAAGTAGTTCAGAGCATATTGATATGTCTAGTTAAGGTCTCGTTAATACCATCCACTTGGCATCAAAAATATAAGGGGAAAATGTCAACAATGCAAGAACAAAGTGGAAATGGATCAGAAAAAAAAAATCAAATGTGAAACACACAGTAGACACAAAGAATAAGAAAACTATCCTAACAATACATTCAGAAGGCACTCGTTCCAAGTCCATGGTTTCTGTCTGCCCTGTACTCTCTTTCACAAGGTCTTGGGAGGTCTCTTAGCTCATTGTCCCAGGAATGAATCACTTTACTCAGCTTCAGTCTTAAGTTGACTGGAAACATTAACCCATGTGAATTTCAGGGACTTTCTTAATTATTAAACACTGGTAAAGGTATTTTTTAATATAAGTTATATCATGCCATCATGATTGGTAGAAAAAAAAATGAGCTGTGAATGCTAAGGATATGGGGTTAATAGACAAACAATTTGGAAAACTGGTCAATAAACTTGGCTTCTCATCAGGACAAATATTCTCCCAATCTAGTAACAAATGCCCCCAAGAAATAATCCCCCCACCCTATGTGTGTGTGTGTGTGTGTGTGTGTGTGTGTGTGTGTGTTGTATATACATGTATGTGTAGATGTGAGCACATGTATGGATGCCAGAGGTCAATGACAGATGTGTTCTTTGATTGCTTTCCACCTTATTTTTTGAGACAGGGTCTCTTATTGAACCTGGAGTTTATTGATTCCTCAAGCATGGCCCACCAATTGTTCAGGGGTCTGCATGTCTCCACCCATTCAGCACTGGAATTAAAGACCTGCACTATGAACATACATTTTTAGGTAGATGTCCATGATCTGAACTCAGATACTTATGACTATGAGGTAGCATCTCACCAATAGAGCCAAGGAATCATTTTAAATAGTATACCTGCTGTAGTCATTTTTCTAACATGACATGTGAGTGGATATCATTTATTTGAATATTTGAACATTTAAAATGTTATATCTGTATCCAATGATGGCCAACACAAAGTGCACAATAAAAAGGCTGGCCATTTGCAGGAACACAAAAATATGGGCTTATTCATTGTACACCCTTTTGTTGTTGACTAGAAGAACTGAGTGCCAAGATCTCAATCAAACAAACATAAAAAGAACTGTAAAACAATTTAAGAATCAAATGTCAGTATTCTACTGGTGGTTTAGTCTGATTTTGAAAATCAATTTCATATACAAAGATCAATCTAACTCTCAACACCCTGAAGGAGCTCTCTTAGATAGAAAGTTGTGTGACTGGTAGAGATTGTGTATGGTCCACTGAAGCATGATGGGAAAAATGATTCCTAAACAAAACGGAAAAACTTTCTCTGATGTGCACAACTCAAAGACACACACATTGGGTTATTCACAACAGCTGGCTAGTTACAGAACATGGCAGCAACAGAAAATGCTACTTGAGACAATCTAGCAAATTTCTTCCCACTACCCTGCCTAATTACTTAATTCAATTAGACATAATATTGTGGATAAAAAGCTCACATTGAAAGTAATGTATAGTTAGGTAAACAGACAAAAAGGGAAACCTCTAAACATAATATTGCACCTGTTTCCCAATTATAACAACATCCATCTATCTATGACCTCAATGACAGACATGTATTGATTGCAAATTTTCCTGAACTGGATGTGATAAAGCAGCAAAAACATACACCCAAGCTCCTCAAAGATTCTAGGTCAAAACTACAAGCCATAACCCCTACAATATGAGTAGTCAAAGAGATTACATAGTCTATTGTTTTGCTATGCACTGACACCCATAAGTGGTTTGCAACTGTCTTGCAGAATAAATTCCCTTTATATTCTTTATATCCTGATTTTTTTTTTAATTTTGTTGGCTATCCAGCCAAATCCATTGTACAGCAATAATAGTGGATCGTGTTTAACTTAGCGGTGATACAAATCCTTTGGAACAGATACACTAATGACACTGACACAGAGCAATGACCTTGAGTATATACAGCACTGGTTGACTTTTGTTATTCTCTTTGTTTTTCTGTAGCATGTGCAGTACTTAGAATAAGTTTTCCATTTGGTTATTGTCTTTGTTTCATCTAGGTTAACTCATACACTACCGCCTGGACAGGTTGGCAGAACACTTATACTACCCCAGGTAGGGCTCAGGGAGCACAGTAGAAGTGGAAATGGAAGGCAGGGAAAGGGCTACAAAATGCTGCTATGTTCAGGAAATGATCTAACAGCAGCCAAGAGTGCCTGCATTGACTTGCACAAAACTGGGCTTCCCAACAGTCAATCATGGATTTGGGAGGGGGCTGATGGGGCTATGGTGGATTTGGGGGAAGGGAAAATCATTATCTTTATTTCCAGCCAAGCAAGCTCCAGTGGATAATTCCAAACCCATGGTAACACAGATGGCCCTGGTTAAAACCAATGGTTCATAAAACAAAAAGACATGAATATGTGAAATGGACCCATAGGGAGAAGGAAGAGTAACAGGGCTGGAAAGGAGATAAGAGAGTGCAGGGGAGTGTGAGAATGACCTAAATACACTACATACATGTATGAATTCATCAGAGTAAAATTCATCAGTTAAAAGAGTTTTTACCAAAGAAACTGGAAGAATCAATTGCATACTACATGTGAAGAGGATATTTTTATTTTAAATACATCTTGATAAACCTTTAAAGCAACATTTCTTTATGTTCTAAAAACAATGTGCAAGAGAAGCTAACTCTAACCAAACCATTACAAACTGAGTACACATGTGGTTTCCAGAAGCCAACAAGAAGAGGCCCGATGTTATGGTGTTGGTGGCAATTCCTGAGCATGGGAGGAAGATCTGAACTCTGTGCTGTTCTTTCTTCTTTTTCTCCTCAGCTACCTGTTCTTTGACAAGGCTGCCAGTTTTTCACCTGAAACATAAACATAATGGTGTGTATGTTACTTTGCTGTGTTACAGTAAGGAGAGAGGAGAGGACGCAGTGAGCAGCGTGTGTGCATCATAAAATGTTACAAATACATAAATTATAAATGAGAACACTATACATATGTAAGCTATAAACAAACAGGAAGCCAGACTAGTGTGGTTGATTTGAAATGTCCTCATTATAACACAGATGTGCAAGAAGTATTTTTTTTATTGTCTTTCCCATTACATAATTGACTTCATGTTGATCAAAACTCTTCATTCTCACATGGTGGTAAAAATATAAAATGAAATAAAAACTGTATGTTTGCTTCATGCAACTCAGGTGCAACAGATAATATTGTAAACCTGAAGTCAACTGTAGGTACACTTTTGTTTGGAGGCCACTCTCCCCCTGCTCCCGAGCCTGGATGCCCTGGCAGCATCTCAAGAGGAAGTGCACATAGTACTGTGATGGAGAGAGAAGCATCTGTTGGCATCACTGCCCATCCTGGGTGGGCAGCCGCACTTGGAGGAAGACACTGCTCATCCTGCCTTTGACAGTGGCCTGTGCCTTCCCTGTATCTGTTTCAACAGTGTCTACAATGGCCCACTCAGCAGAGGAACAGGAAAACTGCCTGCCTGTCCCCTCAGCTGACTGCATTCCTCCCCTCGCCTCTTACCAACACTAAGAAAGCCTCAGTGTGAGAGCAGCACCCTGCAGTCTCGGCCTCAGATCCCCCCCCACTTGTTTTTGCTACTAAGACTCTACGTACAGGATGTGCAGATCTTCCTTACATACGCATCCCACACTCTCTCAGTTCAACAAGACATCTGGGTTGATTCTGAGACATGAAATAACTGGGGGAAAGGTGAAGAGAGCGGGCTTTTTTTAATTGAAAATAGATCCTTCTATCAGTGGTGGTGCATGCCTTTACTCCCAGCACTTAGAAGGTAGAGGCAGGAGCATCTCTGTGAGTTTGAGGATAGTCTGGTTGACAGAGCCAGGACAGTCAAGGCTACACAAAGAAATTGTGTTTTAAAAAACAAATCAAACAAACAAACAAAAACCAACCAAACAAACAAACAAAACGATTCTTCTCTCATGCAATACATCCCGAATACACTTTTCCCTCTCTCTACTCCTCCCAGCTTCCCCCTACACTTCCCCTCTCCCCAAGATCCACTCCTCTGTTTCCCTTCAGAAAGGAGTAGGCAAACATGACAAAAGAGACACACTAAGACAAGGCAAACGCCCTCATAGCAGTGCTGGACAAGGCAATACAACAGGACTAAAAGAGTCCCAAGTGTGGGCAAGAGAGTAAGAGACATACATGCTCCACAAAAGTTCCCAGGAGTTTCATTGAAGCACCAAGCTAACAGCCATATCATTTACTCAGAGAGTGGGCTTTTCTTATCAGTCCCCTTTGACCTCTATGGCCAGCACCAATGGCTTTAGAAAGCCATTAAAAAGTATTTCTGCAGGCTGGAGAGATGGCTCAGAGGTTAAGAGCACTGACTGCTCCTCCAGAGGTCCTGAGTTCAATTCTCAGCAACCACATGGTGGCTCACAACCATTTGTAATAAAGGTCTGGTGCCCTCTTCTGGTTGGTCATACATGCTGTATACATAATAAATAAATAATTCTTTTTAAAAAAGGGGGGGTGGGGGATTTATGTGCTCAATCTGCATCCCTAAAATAAATAAATAAATACATAAATAAATAAATAAATAAATAAATAAATAAAAATAAAAAATTTTTAAAAAGTATTTCTGCAAAGTGTGGAAAGAAGGGACAGCCTCATCTGCTTGGGTCTTTTGCCTCAACCTTCACCCTAGCTTAGACCAGAAAGCTCCCCAAAGGTCCAAAGGTTAAAAGTTCCTCAGGCTTTCTCCTCTAGCTTGTCTGTTTGCTTTATGTGTATGGGTGTTTTGCTTACATATATATGTGTAAAAAGGCATGCCTACTGACCTTGAAGGCCAGAAGAAGGTGTCATATAGTTCATAGTGCCCATGGAGTTCAGAAGACACCCAGGAGCTAGAGTTACAGATGGTTGTGAGGTACTTGGCAAGGGTGCTGGGCACCTACATCAGGGCCTTTGAAAGAGCAACAAGAGATCATATGAGCCATCTCTGCTGCTCTTAAAGTCTTTTTATAAGAACGTCTCAGCCAAGTTCAAGAATGCATTCCTTTCAGAATCTAGATTGTATTTACCCTACTCTTTTCTTTCTTTCTTTTTTTTTTTTGTTTTTGGTTTTTTGTTTGTTTGTTTTGTTTTGTTTTTTTATTTTCGAGACAGGGTTTCTCTGTGTAGCTTTGTGTCTTTCCTGGAACTCACTTTGTAGACCAGGCTGGCCTCGAACTCACAGAGATCAGCCTGACTCTGCCTCCCAAGTGCTGGGATTAAAGGCGTGTGCCACCACCGCCCGGCCTTACCCTACTCTTTAAGCAACAGAAGCTGGTTTATCCAGCCCCAAGAGTGCAGCTGTACACAGCAAAATTTGCAGGAAAAAAATGTAAAAGCATTATGAAATATTTTAACTCTGTCCTTAGGTTAGGTAAACATTACAGAACTACAGAAGGTTTCAAGGGCTCCTAGAATAAAGGAGGAGAGCTATATCACTCTGGAGCAGTGGTTCTCAACCTTCTTATTCCTGTGACCCTTTAATACAGTTCTTCATATTGTGATGACCGCCAGCCATACAATTATTTTCATTGATACATTATAACTGTAATATTGATACTGTTGTGAATCATAATGTAAATATTTTTGGAGATAGAGGTTTGCCAAAGGGCTCATGGCCCACAGGTTGAGAGCCATTGCTCTGGATAACAACATTTATATGGGACAGATTGATTAATTTTGAACATGCAAAAAGTACAGGTTCAAGGTTGATAAATTAGTTTTTGCAGAGTGAGGCACAACACCTCCAAGGTAACAACAAAATTAAAATTAAAATTCAACAATTTGCATTGTTACTTCAGAGTTCTTATCACTGGTAATAATACACAAGTTCCCTGACAAAGTCTGTGAATTCCTGTCCTTATCTGAGCTTACCTGCATGTACACACAGACATGTGTGAGTGAGCACACACACACACACACACACACACACACACACACACACACACACTCACAAAGATGAAGCAAGAAAAATCCCCAGCATTACATTTTCTTGTTCAGGATTGGATATCTAACCGATAACTGTCTCTATTTCAATTAAATCATAGTATAGTGGTAAAACAGACCAAAAGATTTATACTGAGGCAAGCCCAATGTAAGATTCTAAATATCATGGATCTTTAAGGTGCCCAAGTCACTTTTTTCATGGTTCAACAATTAATATGATTCTCTAGGTAGAAGTTTGATTACATATATAGATATGAAGAATATAGTATCAGCACAAAACCCCATTACAATAAAACTACAAATCAAAATTAAAAGTACACAGTGATACAGAAGTCATGAGAGCTTCCTTTTCCATATCTAGTTCAAGTATCACCACCGTTTCATTTGTCAACCATCCCCATGCACTAAAACATCTCCCTATGAAGTAGTCAGAAGTGGTCCTATTCTGTATCCCACAGCAATTAGTCAAGAAATGGCATATTCATTCCACCAGTATTAATTGATTGCATTAATGATTCACTGAAATGAGATAACCAAAATGAATTGCAAGGGTCATGTGGTATAAGTGTTCTATAGGCCTTTGAACAAACACACACAAACATACACACACAAAACACACACACACACAACTTCATTCACTATTTTCATCCTGTTAGGTGAAAGGTGAGATGTCTAGTGAAATGATACTTCATTCTTTTATTCAACACACACACACACACACACACACACACACACACACACACACACTTTCTTTCTCACATACATGCAGCATTAAAAAATAAAATTGGTAAACTTCATTAAAATATTTTCCCAAAATAGAGTGCTCTCTAGCTAAAGAGTAACTATAGTGCTTCAAGTAGCAAATTCGGTGAAGGAGAAATTAGCATTAATATTTCAACTCTGTCCCTACAAATTCTGAAACTAAATACTTTTCCTGAAACATGAAGTTCTTTAATTTAAAAGTCGAACTTCATAGGCCGCTGCATCACTTAAACTATTAATTCTAATTAAAAAGAAAAATACAATTATTCCCTCAATACCAACATAGTTTAGAAATATTTTAGTAAAGGAAATAAAAACCCACAGACATTTTTCCTCTTGGGGAGCATAGGCATTTATATAACCCACCATGGAATTATATATATGCTAATTACATGCTAATGTAAACATGAAAAAAATGTTATATGGAAATTGCAAGCTGAACCAAAAACATGCAAATGAAAAAAAAAAGTCTGCTTGAAAACAATGTCTGCCATCTTGCTTATTCATGTGTAAACATCCAATATGCTCAAAATTTTGACATCTCAATTCATCTTGGGGTTTGGATCAGCAATAAATATGTGACCTTTAACTGTGTGATTGATTTGTCAAAAATTCTGGAACCCTTTGCATATGAGTCTATCTTGATACAAATGCAGACACTTTCATGGTTCCTCATTTTAAGTGATAACTTCCCCAGGAAATTAAGAAGCCCTCAACAAAGACTGTGTGTGTTATCCATTTCGTTTGTTCAGCCGTTCACACTCAAAACTGTTTTTCGCATTAGAGATCACATTTTTAATCTTCCTTTGTTTGCAGCAATGTTTTCAAATGTGCTTAAAGGAAGCAGTCTATAAAGTTCTGTGATGCTGGGAAGATGGCTCAAAGTGCCTACTGTACAAATGTGAGAACTGATTTCAGAGCCCCAACACCTACATAAAAGCCCAGCTACAACAGCTCATGTCTGTAACCCCAGAACTGAAGAAAAGGAGGCAGGTCTGTGCAGCTTTCTGGCTAGCCAGCCTAGCTGAGTTGATGCACTCCAGGTTCAGAGAGAGCTCATTTCAAAAACACAAGGTGGAAAACAACCAAAGGAGAGCTCATGGTGAACTCTGGGCTTCACAAATGCACACACAAGTACACGTTCATATACAAGAACCCAAACACATTTATGCACCCACACTCACACTCCATCCTCCCCTGAAAGAGGGCAAAAGGAGGCTCCATTTTCTAACTCATATCCTGACACTTACAAGCAAGCTTCTCTAGGCAAAATATCAGGAAAAAGAGAAGACATACAGTGTGCTCAATGGCACACATTCCAAGTATTTCCTCCATGTTTTTGTGCCCTCTGGCAGTCAACTGCTTCTGCATCTGGCAAACACATGGCAAAAATGAGGCCAAGTATGGCCAGTGAACGTGGCCAAGTTCCTTCATGTGACCCAATATGACAGCCAACCCACAGTTCCAAATGACAATTCAATTTCCAAATGAAAGCTTCACTTTTCTCGTATGCATTAGTATTTGACACATAGGTATAAACAAATCCAACTCATATGTTTAGAGTTAAAACCAACACTTGTCAAAAAAAATAACACACACGAGCACTGCCAAAGTGGCTCCTCAGGCAAAGGTGCTCACCACCAAGTCTACTGATCTGGGTTTGATCGCCAGGACCTACATGGTGGAAGGAGAAAACCAACTCCTACAAAGTATCCTCTGGCCTCGCCACATACACCATGGCATGCTCACATACAAACACGCAAACGTAACATAAAAACTCCAAAGGTGTCTATTATAGTTCAGTCAGTAAAGATGGTAGGCATCTGAAATATGGAAGTAGGCTTGTGTAGACAATCTCTCTCACACACTCATGGATGCTGAAGTTTACAGGACAGGATGTGTCAATGGCTTTCACTAGGGAAAGACTAGAGAGATGGCTTAGAGGTTAAAAGCACTTGCTACTCTTCCAAAGGACTCAGATTCCCAGTCCTCACATCAGGTAGATCACAACTACCTGTAACTTCAGCTCCAGGAGAAGATCTGACATCTTCTTCTGGACTCCATAGACGAACACACACACACACACACACACACACACACACACACACACACACACACACACACACACACACACACCAATCTAAGATGTTCATGATAAAGTTAGATAAATGCATACATTACTAAGTATATTCTTACCACACATTTGCTGTCTGGAACCCTCTGCTACCTGAGGCAATGTTGATACAGAAACTGCCATTCACATGGTCCTCACTTTCCATCACACCATGTAATGGGTCTAGAGATGTCAGGAGGAAACCAGAGCCTCTCACTGGCTAGAGTTTCAACCTTGCTTTTCTTTTCTTTTTCAAGCCACTTTCCATTCTGTTGAGTTAAGCTGGGCCGACTGAGTTGTGTCTGTTACAGGTTTCACATTAGAGTGACAGTTATTTCTTGCAGCGCTACCAAGCAGCTATATTCTGACACTTGTGTATCAACACACATCAGCAAACATGGAGCAACTTTTCCCTAGCTGGCATAGCCACAAGAATTCTGCACTCAGAATGTGAGATTAATGGATGTATCTGTAAGTACAGTATGTTTTAGCCCACATAAGGAATACACTGAAGGACGAGTAAGTTGTTTATCTCTTCAAGTTCCATAAGCAGCTAATAAGACACAAGTATTGTGCTTTCAGGAAACTTCCAGAAAGCACAGAGGCAATGCACTGACAAGCTTCCTTAGGCCACCCTCTTTATTTTTCTCTCTAATGACAAGCTTTTCTCATCCCACTGGATTCTTCATCCTGTCTTATAAATAAACAAACTACTTTTATCCTTAAAACACACCCCTGGTGCCCATATGATTGTAAAGTGTTAGCTGCATAAGCATGAGAACCTAAGTTCAGACTGCCATGTTCAAAGCCAGGCACTAGGCACCTGTAAGAGATGCTCAATGGTTAAAAGCATGAACTGCTCATGTAGAGAACCTATAGCCAGCCAGTCAGGCGGGTCACAGTGCCTGTCATTCCAGCTCTGGGGGATCCAAAATCTTTGGTCTCCATGGGCACCTACATGTCCATGTCCATACCTCACATGTGTATACCTCACCAGACACACACTCATACACATAATTAAAAATAAAACAACCAGATTATTTTTTAAATAAATAAATAAAAGAAACAAAGCCAGGCATCAGTGTCACACCCATCTGTCATCTCAGCACTAGGGAAATACAGCTATGCAGATGTCCTAGGCTCACTATGTAGCCAGCAAGGCTAAATGAGAGAGTCCCAGATACAGTGGAGAGTGATCAAGGAAGACACATGGCATCAACCTTTGGCTCAAGACACACGCACATACATATACATGTATATAATTACTTGAACCAGTTCACAGGAACACACACACACACACACATTGCATGCACATTCATATACATTCTCAACTGCATGACTTTCCTATAGAATGCACCAATTCTCTTGTATTCAAACATTTGAGGGAAAGGGATGATTTTTTTTTTAACTGATACATCTTCTTTACTCTGCACTCATTTCTGAATCCCTATATCCAATGGCTAGAGGCTCCACTCTTGACAATTCTAGTGGAACTGCATACTGCCAGAGCACAGATAATTTTCTAAATCCAGTGACATCTTTCATTGCTGACCTGGTTCAACAACTCCGTTAAATGCGATCTTGATTGTATGATCTTTTTTCTAAACCCACACACTCCCATAGGCGTTTCCATCAATATAGAAGAGCAGGCTCTTCTGATCTGCCTCAATCCTTTCAACATCCCTACCCCCTTGTCCCTGTAGTGCTGCACGAGGTTAGGAGGATTCTGGCACTATCTAGGCTCAAAACTCAGTTTTTCCATTCCTGGCTGTGAGATTCTGGGTCACTTACTTCATGTCTCCGAACTTAGTCTCCATTGTGAAAATTGGGAATCACACTAGTGTTGGTCACTTGTTTCTTTGGTAATGGAATTGAGGACAGAGCTCTCTGCTATGGTGATTAATTGGGCACATGCTGAGTTTGAGGTCTTGAAAATTGGCCCTTGCTGTGGATCCTGCTTTATCTCCATCTATACATCTTGGCCCAAGATTTATTCCCACCCTGTTTCTAGGAAAGAGAAAATTCTTATATCTTGCTCCAGCTGTAATAAGTTTGCACCGGGAGGGGGGACGGGGGGAGGAGGGCAGGGGGGAGAGGGAAAAGTTTCTTGTTCTTCATGTATTTAAGGCTTCTACCCATTGGACAAGAAGATTACAGAGAAAGGACTGCGTGCCCTTTCCACCACAGTTGTTCCTGTCTCTAGATACACAGGAAAAGGACTCTTTTTTGACATAGATCTTTCCTGGTAGCCCAGGCTGACCTTAACAAACTCACAATTTTCCTCCCTGAGCCTGCCCAGTGATAGAATTACAGGTGCACAACACCATGTCTAGTTTCCCCTCAAACTTTTTAAAAGCTGATTTTGAAGTCGATCGACAAAACACTAGATTTCTGTTATAGTAGTCCTGTGTTTCTTGCCCTTGGTTTCCTTTCATCTCATTCCTCCTTTCTCTTGATGCTCCCTTTCTCCCTTTCCACTTTCTTGACAGGCACATGCCATTACCCTTTCTATTCCCCTCTCCTTGCTTAAGACTGCTCCTTCTCAACACACACACACACACACACACACACACACACACACACACACACACACACCCCACGTGACATATGAGTGAAAATGTTGGTATTTGGGTTTCTGAGTCTGGCTTATTTCACTTGACCCATGATCTCCCATTACATTCATCTCTGTGAAAGTCGTGAGTTGTTGTTGTTGTTGTTGTTGTTGTTTTAATGTGTGAAAAACTTCCATTGTGTATACATCATGTGTTCTTTACCCATTAGTCTAGTGAGGAACACATAGCCCAGTTTGACTTCACAGCTATGGCAAGCAGCGCAGCAGTAAAATCTCATCTACAGGTGTCTTTCGAATGCACATCCTGCCTGGGCTGAGCGAAGCCAACTTCCTTTTGTCTGCACCTTGGAGTTTTCCTTCTGCTTCCTCAAGTTCATCCAAACTGGCCTTTACCAGTTTGGAAAACATCTGGTGGCCTCCTTAGTAGAGTGCATGCAGTCCTGCTAGGCAGGGCAGGTCCGTCACCACCCTCTAGAGGCCCTTGCTCACCTTGTCTATCTGTGCTGTAGGCTTCTGAATCGTTCTGTGAAGTCTCTGCTGTCTTGTTGGCTCAAAAAGTCATATTCCCAAACTTTCTACCATTTTAAAAGATTTAAAAAAATAAAACTTTTACATGTATGAGTGTTTTGTCTATTTATATTTATGTGCATAACATGCATACAGTGACCTTGAAGGCCAGAATAAACTATTAGATAAACTGGAGTTGCATGTTGCAGTCTGCTGCGGGTTCTGGGAATCCAATCCAGGTCTTCTGCAAGAGCAGACAGTGTTCCTAACCGCTGGACCATCTCTCTAGCTCCCCTGGAACCCATTTCATTGTCGTAAGGATAAAAATTCGTTTTTCTAGCTTTCTATATCCAACATAGAAACCAAACCCAAACCAAACCAAAACAACAACAACAAAAATAAAGCAAAGAACCAAACAAAAAACAACGATAAGAACCCTGACTTTTCAACCATGTTCCCAAAGAATTTCAATGGATGAAGGAATGTTTCCTCAGTTGGAGATGCTGGAATGATTATCTAATTATAAAGGGGAAACAATGAGCCATTCATTTTATTCATTGTGTATAAATGTATCCAAGATTATCGATCTAAACATAAAAATAAGATTACAAGCCTTCTAGAGGAAAACACTGAAAAAATATCTTCTTCATCATATAGGGAAATGAAAAACAAAAACAAACAAAAATATTGAAAATAAAAGTAAAGTGGTAAAAATGAACTTCATTAAAATTAAAACTTGTGACTTTTGAGGAAGGATTAGAAAAGCAAGTAAATGAAGCTACAGTCTAGGAGAAAATATTTGGAATACATTATCTAACACGGGGCTTCTATTTAGCTCCTACAATTCAACAATAAAGGAACAAATGATTCAATTGAAAAATTGAGTAGGCACCTCTCAGAGGAGTCAAGATGAACAGTCACCAGCACATGACACAGGGACTGTCATCATGAGTCAGTACAGGACCACGGGACACTCTGGTAGGCACCCATGCAAATGGCCTAAACGTAACAGAGTGCTGACACCAAAAGTTGAAAATAAAGAAACAAAACAAAACAGGACTTCTCCATCGCTGGTGGGTGGGGGGAATGGTATAATCTCTATGGACAAGTGAATAGAAGTTCCTTTAAAAGTGAAACACTTACTCCATGGGATTTATACTCTATACATTTATCTTTGTATTCTCATACACAGACAACACCTGCCTATAATTCTGACACCAAGGGTGTCAGTTCAAAACCAGGCCAGTTTACACAATGGATTGTAGGCCAACCAAAGTGACAGAGAGTGAGACACTTTTTCAAAAGCTAATTTGGGATTAAAAAAATATCTGGTGCAAATCTGTTCCTAATAGCTTTATTCATAATGACAATAAAGGGACTCAACAATAATGAGAATAAAAGTACTCACACAGAAGAATGACCAAAGAAACTTCAGTTGGTCCAAACTAATGAAAAAGTAAAGTCACTGTCACAGAGCAACACCACTAAAATGCGCTAAAAGAAAAAAGAAAAAAATGGGTGGGGGATCCTTTGTTGGTTCTAATCTTCTGGAAAGAATGGGAGCAGTGTTGTCCTGGGGGGGACAGGAGAGAACGACAGGACTGAAGGATCTTTCTTTGGTAAGAGAATGTTCTATCTATTGAAGGAGTCAGGTGGTAAAATGTTCACAACTTCCCACATGGAAATCTGTAAATTACATTTAATAAAAACCTAAACATGAGTTTGGGAAGACAGTTCAGTCAGAGAAGAATTTACTACTCAAGAATGAGGAACTGAGTTTGAATCCCTAGCACCCACAAGAAAACTGAATACAGGGCTCACTCATAATCCCAGTACTAGTGAGGCAGAGATAGGATCCTTTAAGTTTGCCGGCCACCAGTCTAACCTAATCAGTGAGTTCAAGGTTCAACAAGAGACTGTGCCTCAAAAAATACACTTGGACTTTCCTTTTAAGGGCCACTAGCTCACAAAAAAAAAAAAAAAAAAATGACATGGAGACTTCATATTAATTATGAAAGCTCAGGCTGTATCTTAAGCTTGTTTCTAACTAGCTCTTATAACTTAAATTAACCTATTTCTATTAATTTACATGCTGCCACACAGCTCATGGCTTATTGCCTCATCTCCTACATGTCATGATTCCTCTGTGTCTTCATCTCATGACTCTGCCCTTCTTCCCAGCATCCTCTGTGCCTAGCTATTAGCCATTCAGCTTTTTATTAAATCAATCAGACTGACATTTCTCCACAGTGTACAAAAAGATTATTCCACAACAGGAGAAAATTAGGGAAGATAGTCAATGTTGACATCTTGTTTGTATATGTACACACACATGTACACCCATATACACATGTATATGCACATAAAGCTTAATGCAAAAATACATTCATATGTATACATATAAGAGGCTTTTTCTGAGCATCCTACATAAAATGAGGATCTTATCTCTAGTCTTTAGAGGACTCATTTGGGTTTGATGTTTTCCTATATTTACTCATTACCTGCAGTGTGTGTTAGAATGTATGCCTTTTCAGCTGGTGAGATGGTACAGCAGGCAGAGGCCATGTGGGCCTAAAGATCTGAGTTCCTTTCCCAGATCCCACAAGGTGGCAATTCCCGAGAACTACCTTCTGGCTCCAAGCATGTGAGAGTGACACACACACACACACACACACACACACACACACACACACACAAACACACACACACCATTACTACCGCTACCAACAACAACAACCACCAAAAAATAAAATAATGAATAAATAACACATTTTAAAGAATGCAAGCTTCTTGAAGCCATGCAGCTCCCAGTTTGCCTTTGTGTATCCAGCAGTAACTACTATGCATAAAAGACAGTGGCTGAGACCCCTGTGTGCTTAGCTTTGATTTATTTCCTCAGTGACTTGGATGTCTTCACCACTTTCCTAATGAGGAATTTTTAAAACCCTAAGAGCTAAAACATGGATAAAGTGCTTTGTAATCCATAAGCGGGCAATAATCCTGAGGATGATTAAACCCAAAACATTAGCTGTTTATGGAGAATATTCAATGCAAGATCATCTATATTTTCTCTAGAAGAGCCCATCACTTCTAATCTTTCTTTAAAGAGTGGTTTCCAAAAGGAAGAACAAGACTGAGCAAAGAAATCACCACAGGGCAAAACAGAGCTTCTGCCTTACTGCTAGGTCACAGGCACGGTTCACACCTCACGCTCACTGTGTCCCTTTACTCCATGGATAGTGGGAGTTAGCTTCCTAGGAACAGAGTGCTCCAGCAGTCACAGGGAGACAGCTTCAAGCCTCTGCGATCCAAGTCATGACAGGTTTATACCTGACTAGATCGCAGCCATGCCTCAAGTTGAAATTGTGTTAGCAGGACCCATGTTAAACTACATTTACAGCGACTAGGGCTGAGACACAGTCTGTAAAGTCAACTTACACACACCATTAACGAGATCCTTCCTCCTTCTAATGTTCCTTTAAAAGAAAGAATAGATGACTTGGTTTCAAGGAAGCCACAGGTATAATACCAAGATTGAAAAAAGTGCTTTTAGCCCTGGGTCAAATTTCTAAATCAGTAAACAAGTAAACAATAGCAAATGAAGTAAGACAAACATACACACATCATCTCACCTGTGGATACAAGCATAATTAAAAAATTTAATCTTTTAACTTATGAAGGAAAATTGAACCAAAGGTTAACAGTGATCTGATGAAGCATGGGATAGGAGGAAATTCATTTGCTGGTTTAGGAATTACTCAGAGTTTAAGTCAACGATCTTTGAGGACTCTGGTATAGCATAGATTTTAAAGATCTTTAAAATATATGTTAAAATAATCTTTGCAATGAAATACAAATATAATGACTTTGAGGACAACAGCCCAGTGGTATTTGTATCATTTGGAGCATTGTAATTAATCACATATTTTAAAAAGCAGCCTGACCCCTAGAATTTAAGAAAATCTACACTTTGAAATAGTGTAAACACTATTAAATACCAGAACACAGTATTTCAGTTTAATTCAATGGCATGGTTAGTCCGTGGTGGAATTGGTGTAGCAGTGATCTGACCTTTATAAGATATTCATTTAGGGGCCAGGCAGTAGTGATGTACATCTTTCATCCTAGCACTCCGGAGGCAGAGGCAGGCGGATCTCTGTGAGTTCAAGGCCAGCCTGGTCTACAGAAGGAGATCAAGGACAGGCTCCTACACTACACAGATAAACCCTGTCTTGAAAAAAATGAAACAAACAAAGATATTCACTTAGACATCTGTACTTACATATTGCTTACATAAACCCTCAGTTCTTAGTCAAAATTGAGCCTCAGCGCCACTGAGTGACAAATACAAATTCATCAAAATTCAAAGTGAAAGAAAATGAACAAACAAAAACAACAAAATCTCCGCTTCAAATCTGATCCCTGATTGCCTTTTATTCATGGTTACTGCCAACACTTACCCTCCATTACAGGGATTCACCCAGACTCATCTGTTTACTCCAGTCCAGATCTATCTAGAATGAAGTGTCACCTGCCAAGCAGAAAATTGAAGTGCACAAATAAATTAAATAAATTTTAAAAGCCAAGCAGCAGAATCAAAATAATATTTTTGAAAGATATTCTCTCCCCTTCAAGAAATACTAATGATCCCATAACTGCCTTTTAATGCTGTGGCTACATAACAATCACATTTGCTATAGTCCGAATGTTACCAGTAGTCCATTAAATTGGGCAATACATTTCAGAATTCCCGAACATAAAAATATCCAAAAACTTACACAAATACACACACACACTATACCACTGTCTGTGCACATATCTATTTTGCTTTCCTGTGTGATTTCATGCACAAAGATTCTGGAGAAAGTCAGCTTCACTTTGAGGAAGTACCCGTACGACTGTGGTATTTCCCTATTTATGCAGCTATGATATTGGCAAAGAGCTGACCCTTCGGTCCTAAAGATGTAGCATACAATGAAGTGGCAAGAACATTTCCCACCAGGTTATTTTATAGACTCACTAGGTGCCTGCACATAATGGATAGTCATCACTACTAACTACTCACAATGACCAATAGCTGGCCTGGCTCTGCATTAATTCAGACTGGCAGTTTAGATGCCAAATGCAGTGATGAAGCCCCCAAGCTGAGAGGACAAACTGACAGTCCCTGACAGCTCGTGCCTGGGCCAAGCTCTGAACCACAAAACAGGGCAAAACTCCCATCTGCTGTCCATCTGCCACCCTGCCCCTATCAAGAAAGGTTATACCACAAGCTACAGACAGATGGGCTTTGCAAAGATCTATTAGGGGAAAAAAGACAGTCTGAGATGATTAGAATAATGACCTTTGGTTCAACACAAAAATCCCAGGAGTAATGAAAATTATCCACAATTTCGAAGCCTTTTAATTGTATAAAACAGATATTGCCTCTTTTGCCACCCATAAAAATAAATGATATTTGTCTTCCATGCACTAAGTATGCATTATCTACCCACAGAAGATGAATTAGGAGTGAATGCATGAGCATGTGGATATTATCTTCACTTGAAATTGTTTTTCTCAATGATACATCAGTGAATTTTAACAATGTTATTAAACTAATAAAACAGAAATCCTTTGTAAGTTTCTGGTAGTGCGTTGTTTTCATCACGATTGTATTCTATATAAACAGGAAATTGGGATAAGTCAGTTCATGCATTAAACAAATGCTCTATTACATAAAGGGAGCTGCAAACTTTTTTAGCTAAAGTAAAGCATATGTTTTGTTTCCATAGCAAAGAAACAACAACAAAAAAGCCATTCACAAGGCAAATACATATCTAAGACAAAAGGCAGCTGCTCACTGCATCCAACATATAGTCTGTGTGCAGCGGCCCGAGCACAGTGCTGGATGCTGGGGAGAGGAAGAGGATGGCAGAGATGGGCTTTCTCTTGAAAGTGACTCAGTTCATGGGAAGGTGGGCATGACAAAAGCTTATGTGAATAGTCAAGAAAGGATCTGGAAGCTGGGACTAGCCTGGAGGGCTAAAATAATCGCCTCAAACTGTTCCATGAGATATGTTTTCATTCTCATATATTTAATACATTTAAAGTTTTAAATTTTTCTTTAGCATTTATGTGAGACAATCAAGTATGGACTCTCTGCATTTAGAAGAAGCATAAATAATCTACCGAAAATATTAGAATTTGGGACTAGAGAGCTGTCTGAGGAGTAAAGCGTGCTTGCTGTTCACACAGAATCCTGGGTTGAGTTCACAGAACCCACACTGGGTGGCTCACACTTGCCTGTAACTCCAGGGATTCCAACCCTTTTCTTCCCCCTCCATAGGCACCTGCCTATACATGGTATACACACACACACACACACAAATAAAACTAATATTTAAAAATACATTAGAATTAGTTGTGGTAGCTTATGCATGTTGAGACCCTTTGTATATAGTATATCCATGTTCACACTGGTGTACATGAATATATGTACAAGTGCATGTGTAAACAGGAGGTCAGTGTTGGGTGACTTCCTCAACCACTCTCCATCACATTTTCTGGTACAGAGTCTCACACAGAGCCTTCTGCTTATCAATTCAACTAATCTGGACTGCCAATAAACTTCAGAGATCCGTTCAGTCATCTCCCCAGGCCCAGGATACTTTTGAATGCAAAATAGCTTCAAAGGTTGTCATGGAACAGAAATAGAATGATAAGCTAGTCATATAATTTATAATTAACTTACCCACTATGAAAAACAAGAAATGTCTCCACCAAAAGACTGATGTACAACAGTTCTAAGTGTTTTTTTTTTTTTTTCCATAATAACCTCAAAATGAAGGTAAAGGAAATGCCCAGTAAGAAAAGAGCGCACGATGACACCAAGGCCTATTGACTCAACTGAGCACTCCCCAGTGATGGGGGAAAAACCTGTAACTCATCGATGAGTCCCAAAGATGCTATGGCAAGAACACGCAGAGTGATTCCATACATACGAACTTGTATTGTAGAGCAGGCTGCTTGACTTGCCAATCAGAGCTTAGCTAGCTCTGGAAGATGAAGATCAGTGAGAGGAAAAGAACGCAGCATGCCATTCAAGGACAATAGAAATTGTTTCACTTGAACTAGGCTATACATATATGAGAGAGCCAAAATTGTTCATTTTGTTGAATGTAAATTTTATGCTGATTTCAAAAAGGTAACACACTGAGTATGCTGTGATAGAATTGATCAAGTTATTTTGTTTTTGTTAAATTCATAACAGTGTAACAAAATATCTAACAAAACAGTGCAACATTTTTACAAATGATTTCAGAAAATTGCTATTTTTGTGCCCATAATTTCAAGGGTCAAGCAAGAATAATCAGTGTTTGGAAAGTACCCATGAGGCAATTCTTTCACCAGAGCTGTAATGAGCTCCTTATCTAAGCCATATTTAAGCAACTTAATCTAGTTCAGGGTCAGAGGGTATCTTAAGTCTATGGGAACTCTCAATCTGAGGCTTTATCTCACCGCATACATCCTTCATTTCTTAAAGAACAATTTAACTTCATTGTTACATCAAATGACCATGCTGCCCCCACTCTTCATTCCCTTGAGAATCACTGTTCACTACCTCTCCCCAAATGCAGAAATGCAGCGAACACAGTTAACACCGGCTGCTGATTATTCTGAAGGAAGAGAAGTACTATACCACTTTGAAGACTCACACCATTCAGACATAGTAATTTATCTATCATTTTCTATTTCATCATTACATAAACCCAACTGCATAAGGAAGTTGTCAGTGACCAAATATGTATTAGTAAAAAGTGACATTGTCATTAATGCTACCTTTTAAGTTAGGCTCTTTTTTTTTTTTTTTTCAACTTAAACTTATATCAAATTACCACAATCTCTGAGGACTAGCTAAGCATTGCAGCAATATCAGTTTCATCAATGGACAACTTGATTCTGATGGCTTCTGGTATTTCATATAGCATCAGTTTTCATTTTTCTTATTCAGTGGAGGGCCAGGGTTGTAGACCAAGACTAGCAAGTAAGAGAGCTTGCCTAGCATTAGGAAAGTCTTGGATTCAGGCCTCAGAATTGCAAAAACAAACAGCATCTGGAGGGGAAGGATGACATACCTATCATATTTCAGGCCTTTGAAAAAGTGAAAAAGTGAGGAGTGTAGTTAGAATGTGAATCCTAAAGTAAAACATATCCCTGTGTGCAGGGGATATGTATGGAAACTGGACATGATTTACAATAACTTTTGCCCTTCTCTGTATAATCCAGCCATAAATGGAAAACCCCCTCTGTCACAATGACCAGGTTAATTCTGGAAAACAGGTTGTCGACCTTGACCTGTAGGCAATATGCGTATAACTCAGTGTGACTACAGCTCAATTGTGGGAGAGTAAGTCTCCTACAGTTCATGCCTCACAGTGATAACAACTGAAAGCACCAAAGAAAAGGTTTCCATGTGTTTTCACAGTGCCAGGTGTTATGAGGGCCACAGAAGGAGAAAGTAATCTACAGTGTTACTCAGCAGTGAACCCTAAATGATGCAACACCAACCTGCCAGCAAGAAGTACCATTGGTTCAAGAGTGGTCTGAAGGTTATAGGGCTAACTAATACTTATTGGATTTGAAGTCTCCTCCAGAGGAAAGAAGTCATGCCTGGTACTGCAAACCTGGCCAAAAGCCCATGTCTCTAGGCCCTACAGGTGAACATACTAGAGTTGTTTCACTAAATGGGAGTGTTGATAAACTGCCCTCTAAATATGTTTATACCTATAAATCAGTGCTATTCTCAAGCCCCTCCCTGAGGCTCTAGGAACACCAAGAGACAGGGCATTGGAAAGAATATTAAGAGGTAGAGAATGGTGAGAATTATGAAATGCTGTCTTCCAGCCATGGCATGGCTGTTGCCTCACAAACCTCAGTTAAAGTTATTTATACAAGACAGTACATGATGAAACCAACAAGATTGCTCAGCATTCCCGTAAGCAGCACCAACTGCTTAATGAATGAATGAATATGTGTTACATTAACTTTAGAAGGAGAGGACATAAAGGTGAGGGGGATATGAGGTCAGTGGGTGTCAGGAGTGGGAAGGAGGTGTCAGGAGTGGGAGAGGGAAACTGTGGGTGGGTATGGTCAAGGCACATTGCTTTCATGTATGAAATTGTCAAATAATAAAAAAGATATTAAAAATAAAAATAAATGGATAAAATAAGAGTCTCTGTGTGTCTGTTGTCTGTGAAGAAACCACCTGAGGTGTCACAGAAACAGCTCGATCATGGAAGAATCAAACCTTAGGAAAGAGACCCATACAGCAATGAGTTTCCCACTTCACTTTTTCTTTCTTTTTTCCTTTTGTTTTAAACATTTTTTAAACGATTTACTTATTTTTATTTTATGTGCATTAGTGTTTTGGCTCCATATCTGTATGAGGGTGTCAGATACCCTGGGGCTGGAGTTACAGACAGTTGTGAGCTGTCATGTGGGAGCTGGGAACTGAACCCAGGTCCCCTGGAAGAGCAACCAATGCTCTTAACCACTGAGCCATCTCTCCAGGCCCCCCTCCCATTTCCACTTTTTCATTCACATTTTTTTTATTATGCAAAGTGGAGAGACACATAAAGATGCCAATAAACTACAAAGTAAACCCAGAGGACCCACCAAGAGGAACTCTGGGTGACCAGAGATTTGGGAAGAATCTCAGAAGATTAAGGGAAGGTGCCACAATTCTGTGAATGAGTTGCATACATATTCGTTTGATTCCTGAGCCAGGTGTGCATCAACTAGTCCCAAAGGCTTGGAGGGGAAGGTCAGGGCACAGAGACTCTAGTTTTCTACATGCACCTCATTCTAAGCCCCAGATTTGCACATGTGCAAGAAAAGCCCATCCAGGATAGCGAGGTCAGAGAGACGTGAACTGAGACTGAGCCCTGCCACAGACAATGAAAGCAGCCAAGTGGCTTGACTACTAAAACATTCTACAAAACAGTAGAATAGGGATTTCTCTACACACCACACACCGGAATATTCGTGGGATTATTGACTTTCTGTGAAATACATAAATGCTTACAATACACAAAATATTAAATAGTATCAATGTCTCTGGCCACCAAAGGAATGGAAACCGAATCTTCAATGCAATATCATCTCTTATCTCACTCCAGTAGCTATTGTAACAACTACTGAGTAGGTAGGACACAGAGAAATGGAAATCCTAATCCAGGCTGGTAGGAATGTCAAAATGGTGGAAGTGATGTGAAGACAGCTGCAAGAGACTTGAGAACAAACTCGCAGAATTATCACAGACTCCAAGGATCCCACTAGGGGAGAATATTTCCTATGCAAGTTGAGACAGAGGCCACAGCAGACCTTTGTACCACACGGTAACAGAAGACAAAAGGAAAAGCAACCTGACTTTCCACGGGAGGACAAACAGATAAACAAAAGTGATATGTGTACAATCTCATGACTGTCTTTTACTAATCACTGTGTCCCAGGCACTGGGAACATATTTATATTGTGCCTCCTCTTTATGACAACACTACATGTCAAAATTTAAGATTGGCAGAAATCACTTTCATGCCCAGGCTCTAATATCAAGTATAAAATACCAAGTTTAGCTTTCAAGTTTTTACTACCAATGAAAGCCACCCTAACATATATGGTAGGCAAACCAGTATCCCTTGAGAAATCATTTCAATAAATGGATTTTATAAGATAAACAAGTACCCTCTCTCAGAAGAGATGGTTACTTTCTAAAATTTCTCCAAAATCACTAGGGTCAAGTCAATTTTTTAATTACTAAATTGATTAATTAATTTGAGGCAGGGTCTCTTACTATGTAGCTCTGGCTGGCCTACAACTCACCAAGTAGAACAGGATGGCTTCCAACTCACAGAGATATGCCTGCATTGTCTCCCAAGCAATGAGATTAAAGGTGTGCACTACCACAACCAAGTAAGCTCAGTTTTAGATATGCCACTAACTTAATTCTTAAAAAAGGCCCCTTCTCAGACAATGCAGTAAGGTACATTTAATACTAACCACAGACCAGAACATTGACTCATCTTTGTCTCAATGTTTTATTTATGTCATATGTTTGCCTAGAGCTTACAAGTGCATTAATAAGTCATTGGCTGGACTGATTTCTTCACTAGTGATGTGTTACCACAGATCAACATGAGGGGGTTATTTATAATAATTGAGACAGTGCTGTCAATTAAGAAATAAAAAACACTATAAAGAAAATCACATTTGTGCTTCATGAACTGCCAAAATAATATCTCAGTTTGATTTGATCTGAGGCTGAAAACAAACACCAAAGACCTTCGGTTTCTTTATGGGTCCCTGGGAACCCCAAAGAGGCAGTTCATAATTATTTCTCAAGATGAGAGATTTCATTGTGCAATGGGTTTAGACCATGAGTCAAAAATAAGACAAAACAAAAACAAACACCAAGGTCATCAGGCTTACAGGCAAACCAATTGTGCATTGATCTTGCTGCATGTGAGCCCTGCATGGGAATGGTGAGCACAAGGCCATGATCCCAACACAATTGCTAATTTGTTTCCTGCTTTTGAACTTACCAGTGCAAACTTACTATCCTGTTCGTCTTTTAGGAAATCAACTCCACTCACCCATGTTTCTCATTCATCTTAAAAATGTCAGTTAAGAAGCTCCAAGTTTCTCAAGCTATAAGGCTTGGGGGAAAAAATTAGGCTGACAGCACTCAACTCTGACAGTGTATTCAGCTGTTTATAACTGTTCATTCTTTCCATAAGCCTAACTGCTATCAGTGCATGTAAAGTTCCCAACAGCTGCAGCAAGGGAAGACTTCACAAAACAAGAATGCTTTCCTTGGAGTTTATACATGCCATTTGGTCTTGGTTTTTCAGAAAGGGTTTGTCTACTTAGATTAGGAGATTTTTCCTGGAGAGCCACAGCAAGAGAATGTCTCCCATGTTGTCAAAAAACAACTTCTATTTTTGGCCTTGGAAGAAACATATAATACGATGGGCAAAATCTCAAGTGGGTGGGGAGCCATTAGCTCACATAAGGCTCCAGAGAGATCACTAAGTAAAAAAAAAATAGTACCCTGAGCAAGACACTCCTCTAGCATGTTTGCTTAAAACAATGTCCAAGAAATCAGATGGGCATGAGGTTTTATTGGGCAGAACTCACATTAATATTTCATGCACA
This sequence comes from Onychomys torridus, assembly GCF_903995425.1. NCBI lineage: Eukaryota > Metazoa > Chordata > Mammalia > Rodentia > Cricetidae > Onychomys > Onychomys torridus. The sequence continues at coordinate 102,172,344 of NC_050447.1, forward strand.
CACAGCATGGATTTGGGGACCTGTTGGTTCATTGTCTGCACAAACACAGGAAACTCCTGGACTAAAAGGGAAATCAAAGCCCAGAGGGGCAGACGCAGGATCATCGCCAAAAATAAAAAGTTTGGAGCTAATGTGGTGGGAGAGCCAAGAAGAGTCCAAAAAGAGAATATTTAAGGATTTCTGAGAGTCTCCACGTGCTTGAATTTCTCATCTCTGTGGCCAAAAATTAATTCTGAATTATGGACTGTATATTAGAGCATATATCCTGCTGTATAATATTCCATTACCTTATTAATTTATTCCATATATATTTCTTAAGCAGCTTAACATAGGTTTTGGGCTTTGTTTTCCCTACAAATGATCTCTACTCCAGGGAAATCTGATATTACAAAAGAATCGATTAAAAAAATCAGCTAAGATTAAAGTGCATATTGCTTTGATATATGTCATTTTCCCACAAGGATTCACTGAAGGACTTCATGCTTCTTCAAATTTGTAACATGTTTAATAGTAATTGAGTTGCTAAGACACTTTCCCAGCATCTATTCCTTACACACATGGATAGTCACTTAATGTAGAAATTCAGGGACAAAATCAAGGAGTCAGGCGGCTTTGGCTGAAACCTAACTTTACTCTGTATTAGCTGTATGGCCCTGGGCAAATGACTCAACCATTGATGAGGAAAAGAGCAATCCCCTCACACACCATGAGAATGAAATGCGTTTCCCATAAGGGCCTTCAACCAGCAGCTACTCAGAGGAGGCAATAGCTAAGGGTTACTTCTTGCTGCTGTTACAGTTTGTGACTGTAAATAAGACCGATTTGTTTTCCCATTTTACTCAATTCAAATGTTCTGTCTCTAGAAACACCACAGAAGCCAGCTGTCCCTCCCATCTTGGCATCAGCCAAACTGCCTTCTTAAAGAAGTGGACATCGTTTGGCTTATGGACAAATGCAGTAACTAATTGTCATTCGTAAATCTACAAAGACTGAGAAGGGGAACAGCAACCGCTCCTTCATGACTATCAATGTTTCAAATGCTTCCTTGTGCCTCAAAATGACTGAGCAAGATCTATTTATGAACATACCCATGCCTAATACCCTTATGGGACTGAGTCTGCATATAAATGTTTTTATTTGTGGTCCAGCTATTTCTAACTTCCAAATTTTATCTTTTCATACATCCATAAAAATTTATCTTTCAAATGTGTTTATGGCCACAGTTTGTATAGTTTTCTTTTTCATTTAAATTCCGGGTAATTTTGTCTAAAGAAACAGTGATAGCCAGGTAAATGTACTTATTTACGTTAGCTGCTGCGGAACGAGCTTTGGCCAATCTGCAGTGGGACTTAAAGAGTCATCACCTCTGAGTGGTTTCATACAGTAAAGGACTTTGCTTGCAGGGAGAGAAGGTATGACTCACATCCTTCTGAGTTAATCTAAATGACTGAAATCCTTGTTGAGCTAGGGGTGGAGAATGGCAGACTACCCTGCAACTTGATTTTGCCATTTTATATTTGCAGTTTTCATTTTTAAGACTGTGTGTGTGTGTGTGTGTGTGTGTGTGTGTGTTTGTGTGTGTGTGTGTGTGTGTGTGTGTGTGTGCGTGCGCGTGCACCTTTGTGCAAAAGTATATACCACAATGTACATATAGAAGTCTAAGGTGATCTTGTGAGAGCTGACTCTCTCCTTCCCCAAGTAGGGTCCCAGGATCAACTTCACCTTTACCAACTAGGATATCTCCCTGGCCCCTAGGTTTGTTGTTTTTTTGGTTTTGGTTTTTGGTTTTTTTTTGGGGGGGGGGGTTGTTTTGTTTTGTTTTGGTTGTTTGTTTTGGTTTTGGTTTTTGGTTTTTGGTTTTTGGCACCTACTTCCCTAGTAAGAACATGGGATATACAAATGAAGAGACTAGGAATGAAAAAAGAAAAGCACACTAAAGAGAGGAAGTGATCCCTTCCCCCACATTACTGGTGAACTAAAGGGCAATGGGAATTAGAACTTCCAAAGTGGTCTCTACCCATGGTTTGGTTAAAGGAAGACTAAATTAATTTCATGTTACCTTTAAAATGACTGCTGGTGCTGCCAGTGTTACAGAAGAAGATTCATCAACCAGGAAGGGTGAATTTTGAATCTGTCAATCTTATATTTCTGAGAAACCACAAGCAGTATACATCAAGGGAGACAATTTGGCATGTAAAATACACACCAGAACTCAAATATTTACTATAAAACAAGGAGTGTAATATTTCAGTAATTTTGTACAGGTAATAGTAGGGAGACAACAGTGTAAATAAGATGTTTCCTATTTCGTTAATTAACAAAATGCATCTGCCTCTTTTTGTTGTGATGGTGACATAGTCTCATGTAGCCTGAGATGGCATCAAACTCATTAGGTAGCCGAGGATAACCCTGAGCTTCTGACCCAGCCTAACACTGAGTCTGAGGATTATAGCTATATGCCAGAATGACAAGTTTATGTGCTGCAGGAGATGGAACTCACAGTCTCATGGATCCTGGGCAAGCACTCTACCAACTGAGCTACACCACAGAGCCATTTTTCATTTACGTTTTTAAAATGGATTTTGTATATCTGACAGAAAATCAAAGTTCTTGCTATGACTGGCAGTTGAGGTCCATGTTATATTTCAATTAGGTAATAAACGCCTAAGTCTTTCAGAGAGGAGAGTAAGGAAATGGATATCCCTGGGATATCACAGGGAACAGTATCTTTGCTGAATATCCATTACCTAAAATGATGGAAAAAAACTATATTTTTCCATTTAACAACAAGTCCTTTGAATAGCAGCCAATAAACACTCACTACATTATCTGTTGCTTCAAGGCAATAACAAATGATTTGTACAGATAAATGATAAGCATAAAAATTATGAATAGATAGCAGCCTCTATTGAATATGGTACTACAGACAATGGATGCAGAAGTGAGCATTACCCTTTATATCCACAATTGAAAACCGAGAGGCCTAGGTCAGAGTTGACTGATTATGGCATGTGAACCAAATCCACCCTGCCTCCAACTTATTTTCTTTTGTAACAATTCATACTAACAGCTACATCATTAATGCACTTTTTTTTCTATAGTTGTATTTATACTGATACAGCAGAGGGTCAGGTAGCAGTTCTGAGTAGCTGTCATTGGCATGATAGGGATGGTCAGACATAAAATACTTATTATCTGGACTAGTACAGGAAAAATTTTCCTACCCTCACTCTGTACTCAACATCAAGAGTGGTCAGTCAGTGACAAGGGTCTACTTAAAATTAACTAGTAGCTCCCCCAGATTGTTGCCGTTAAAGCTGTGAAAGTCCAGCTCAATTTGTCGAAGGGTTCTTAGTGCAAGGAGAGAGGAATGAGGAAGTATTAGATAGAAATATAGATGGAGATGAAGAGAAAAGACAGAACACAGGACAGCTTCGGGAGGGCCCTGGGTCAATACCCAGTCACCCAGAGTTTTATTCTAATGGGCTTTTTATACACTGCCGAGGGGGGAGGCAAAAGATCTCCACCTTTCAAGATCAAAGTACAATGTACAGCCAAGTGTAAACCCTTCAAAACACATGGTAACTACACCCCTGGCCAAATCATCCTATTATGCAGCCTTGCTGGGTAAAGCAAGCTCAGACTTTTTGATCTTGAATAAGGCCTTACTAGGGAGCCTCTGTGGGCTCCACATAAAGCAAATGAAGTGAGGAGCTGGAAAGATAGCTCGGTAGTTAATTGTGCTTGATGCTCTTGCAAGTTTAGTACCTCGCACCTGCATCTGGAGGATCACATCTGCCTGTAACTCCAGCTCCAGGAGATCTGACATCTTTGCACCTCCATGGGTACTCACAAGCATGTGTGTGCACACATGTACACATACCTCCCCCCCACACACAAATAAAAATAAAATATTTTTAAGAGAAGAAAATGAAAGCCAGTATTTCCCCCCATGATCCCACCATCAGAGCAATCAGCTGCTTACCTTCCTACCATGTTTCCCACACTCCTTGGAAGTTAGTGTGTTTTCTAAACCTTTGCCCTTACTGCTTGTCCTAGATAAAAGGTTCCCACCTTGCTTCCCCTTCTTCTGTCCTTGCACAGTGGCTATAAGATGGCTACCTCCTCTACTTTCTGGCACTGTACTCATTATAATGTGTATTATTAATGACACACTACATCTTTCACTTTGCTCTTTATTCTTTTTTCCTTCAATAGTAAACAAAACCCACGAAAAGCCTGTGTTTTTGCTTCTTGGTAAATCCTGAGCATCTAGAATCCAGTTTGGTCATCAAATAATATAAAAAAAGTTACTGGAGGTATGTTGCTTTTGTTAACTGTGTATGAAATAGAAAAACTTGAACAAGATGTGTTTCCTAATGTAAATGGTAAATATATGCATATATTACATATTCAAATAATTTAAAAATAGATACCAGTAACAGACAAATGAAGATGCATGCCAACCCATTCTCTGTCCTGTTCTTCTTACCTATATTTATGCCTGTTATTTATGCACCTGCTCATCAGTCTAACCTTACAGCTTCCTAATAACAAAAACATATAATAGTGGGAGGGCATGATGGACTAATGGAAGTAATTAGCTCAGGCCATAATTCACTATTAAGTGGTTTGGGAAAATGGGTCACAGAAGATGAGAACACACCAATTGTCTAACTAGAATACAAGAGGAAGAAGGATATTCCAGGATTTAAGATGGCAGGGTTTGAACAGAAGATTGTTTTTCTAATAGGAACCATATAGATCTTTATTGCATAGACACAGGCATTTGCTGCAGTTTTTCCTTTCTAGAACTCCAGAGATTCTGCCCTTCCCTTCTCTCGCCATTATTTTCCAATGCACCAGAAACATCTCTGTACCTAAAAATCCTTAGGACACAATTTGGAGAAAAAAAAAATTGAGAAAAATCACCACAGTTTTTAACATTTTTCATTTCAAAATATTGTTTTAAAATGGAAGAATTTAGGAAAATAAGAATTAGAGTACCTGGGGCTGGAGAGATGGCTCAGAGGTTAAGAGAACTGGCTATTCTTGCAGAGGACCCAAATTCAATTTCCATTACCCACATGGAGGCTCACAACCATTTGTAACTCCAGTTTCAGAGGCTACAACACCTTCTTCTGGTCTCGATGGGCACCTGGCATGCACATGGTGCACAAACATACATTGAGACAAAACACTCATACACATAGAATAAAATAAAAAATAAAGAATTAGAGAATATGGCTTGATAAAATCAAGAGTGGCTTCATGATACACCAGAGATGTGGTAGGCTCTTAAGATGACAAAGCAGGCATTCTTGGCTATACTCTCGGCCTGTGTCTTTTCTATTTATGATTACTCTATTAAAGGTAGCCAAGGTAAATACAATGTAGACATGGGCAGCAGCAACCTGATCAAGATCAAGATAGCTGGGCTGCTGACAAAGCAGACACAGCCAGGCATGGGAGTGAACTTGCCCGAGAGTTCTAACTGGGAGGAACATTCCCAGGATAAGCTTCTCTCCTCAACTCTCATGTGGACACATGCTTTCTGGGGCAAAGGAAGGTTTATTTTGTTGTGGAATAATTCAGCTGCTCATCATTCAAGCTAGCCAGAAAGCTAGGGGAGAATTCACTGTCATTTACTATCACCAGTAAGAAAAAAGGGCTATTGGGTAACTTATCAACATTGACCTATGAATCCTGAGATGGGAAATATCATGTAGTCCAAGGACGTTCCTACAAAGTTTGGGAGTATATTCTTGCTTTAATCAAAAAAATCTGATGGATGGATGGATGGATGGATGGATGGATGGATGGATGGTGTGTAGATAGATAGGTAGGTAGATAGATAGATAGATAGATAGATAGATAGATAGATAGATAGATAGACAGATAGATATAAGTAGACAGGTGGATATTTAACACAGCTATATAATATAGAACAAAAAATTCTATGTTTGTTTAAAAAGTCAAACTGAATTAACTTTTTCTCCAGTCTTCCTACTGCCTAGGGCACTAAATGGCAATATCATTATACCAAAGACAGTGTCTTCACTTTGGGTTCTGACCATCAACAGGGTGCTTAATGGTTACTTGAAAGTTACAGTTGTCTTCACATTAAGACGCCATGTAACATTTTTGGCATGATTTATTTCCAACAGTACTACTAATCTTGTCTGCTCATTCAGCTTGAACAGAAACTCCTAGAGGACAGTGATTTTATGTTTCTTACCTTTCTGTACAGTCCCTGTTCAGCACCCAATGAGACAAACCAAACCAGATGCCCAGTGAGCAACTGGGAGGGTCTTCCAAAGTGGTCATACTGTGAAACTGGAGAGTAACATCAGATGCATCTCCTAACATACATAGGGAATTCTGACTTTATAATGCTATGATCTTTATAGTCGATAAATTCTTTTTGGGAAACTTGTATTATGTACCACCACCACCTCAAAAAAGATTGAAAACTTCCCATTTAAGAAACTGTACAAGAGGCTGTAGGTCAAGTTTGAAGCAGACTGGTGTGTGGTTTCATTCAAAGATAAAATTTAATAAAGAGTTCTCATCCAACTACTTTCATTTGACCCCTTTCCATGCAGACACAGAAAAACAATGAAATTGAAAATATTGGTAATCAGAAAATATTAATTGGCCCTATAGTGATGGTGTTTGCTTAGATATTATGCTGCCTACCAGCTTTTGACTTTTAGCATCATCCTGAATATATCAGCATGGGAGGCTTCAAAGTAGTTAATACAGAAGAGTGATAACAGACAGAGCAAAAGGAAAATATATGCACAGTTTGCACATGGAAAGTAGAAGGGTATAGAGAGCTGAAGAAGGGGACAGGTACCTGTATCTTCAACTCATAAAACATATTTTTATCAGCTATATTGTTAGATATCTCTTTATCAGTGGGACAAAATATCGGACAGAAGCAATCTGAAAAGAAGTATTCATTTTGGCTTATAGTTTTAGACCAAGCTTAACTGGCTTCACTGCTGTGGGCCCCAGGCAAGGTAGAACATTATGGAAGTAAGTTTGTAGTGGAGGAAGCTGGTCACAGAGTAGCAAGTGAGAAACAGAAAGGGTATGGGGACAAGGAAGATCCTGGAAAGGCACACCTTGACCTACTTCCTTATTTGGGTGCTACCTGAAGGTGTTAATCAGTCAATAATGTCTGAATCTATACTATCCAGTCACTTCACAGTAGACCACCTGTTGGGGACCAGGCTTCAAACACAAAAGTGCTTGCCTTGCAAGCCCCATGATCTGATCTGAGTTTGACCCCCCAGAACCAGAACCCACAAGATGGTCTATGGAAAGGACCAGTTCCACAAAGCTGTGCTCTGAATCTACATGCACATTATGGCATGAACAGATACCCCACCCACCCACATACACACACAACATACCAACAACAACAATAACTTCAATAGGTGATTCAATCGTTAAAGTGGTATTGAAGATTTGAAACTGCAGAGTTTTCTATGGATTGGTGCTGGGATTGTGATTGATTTGTTTATTTGTATTTGACTCAAAGCCACAATATAAGTAATTGACAATTAAAAATCAAGCAATATTACATGCTATGAATTAGCAGCTTAGACAGGGCACTTCTAGAAATACACCAGAAACACCACTTTTGGACAAATTGTGTAAGAAACATTGTCATTTAAGTTACAAGCAGATAAGATAATATCCTCCTGATAGGTTTCTGAGGCTCACGAAAACCCTTTGGCCACAAGTTCTTTTAGAGAGCGGCTATGTTCTCAACATGTTCTTTCTCATTTCATATTACAAGGAAACTAAACGATGCAATGACAGTGCCAGAGGGCCTCCTGGGAATGCTGGCCTCCGCACAAAGTGCACAGCTCTCCAACTGGCCTGGGCAATGCTAAGAACTAATGAACAGTGCTTCTTAGGGGTTTTTGTTGGTCAGTTAGAATGGTTTTCTCTGGGTCTATCTTCTTGAACTTCTGCAGGACTTTTCTTCCAAAGATCTAAGTGACTTGTGTGGAGAAAAAAAATCATTTTTCAACTAAAACTAAAGTAGAAAGGTAAACACCATTTATCTCATTTTGAAAATGGACAAGTTAAACAACCAGGCTATGTCAATGTCAATGGGAGAGGGCCAAGAATCTTGTCCTCTGATCACCTAGGTAGCTTCATCATCTCATGGCATTAACAGTAGGTCACAGCACAGGCAAATGACACAAACTCATTACAGAGTTAGAGCAAGCGATACACAGGCAGCTTTCCCAGGTGTTTCATGAACTCCATCAACACAGAGAAGAATAAACTGACAAAAGATGACCAAGGGGGAAGTTTCCAGGTGGAATTTGAGTAAGGAAAGCACACATAATCAGAAAACACTGCATGGGTTTTTGTATTTACTGACCATTCTCCCATCCAAGAATTCTGAGCATTTCTAAAACTTTCAAAGGAAAACAACAAAACCTAAATAAATGCTGGGTTTTTCCTCTGAGGGATAAAGTTTATTGTAAATATGGCTATCGAGGAAGGAAGAACTAGATGAACTGAGAAGTGCCTGGGATGTGCTCACACTAAGGAAAGCATGGATTCCCTTTCAGAATGATCTCAGCATTGGTGCTGTCTCTCCTCAAGTGCCTCTGGAGAGGGTGACCCTTCCTGGCAGGTTGGGAGGAGAAAGCCTAGCCTGGGAACTCCCCAGGAGCAGTGTGCTCTGGTTACACTTCCTACCAGCAAGCAGACAGGAAGCATGGTCTGACAAAGAGGCAAGCAGGGGCCAAGGCTAAAGCAGACAGTGCTTCTGAGGTTCTGACTTTGAAAGAACGGAAACTATGTGTGAATTACTTTACTATTCAACTGAAAGCTTCAGGTGGCTTTACATTAAAGGAATATTGTCAGCCACATCCCGGGGCTCTCTGCTCCCCAGCCGCCTTCTCCAATCCCACTCTTCTTTTCTGTTTAAATTTTACAAGCCCTGTGACAAGCAATGGAAATTCCCTAAATATAAATTAACCATTGTGTGCTCTCAAGATATTCTTGTTGGCACTCAACCAGTAGTTTGGTATTAAAGTCTGTCAGATGGTTCTTAAGGACTAAGTTCACATGTGTGTACAGTATGTGTACATACCCTGCCCTTATTCATTTCCTTATGAATATGTGTACAGACTCTCCACCATGTCTGCCATCATGAATTTACACATCCCTGTTTTGTGGCCCAGGGCTCTAGGCCTTCCAGCCTGCATCTCTACAGAGCTATAAATGATCACAGTCTCGGGACAAGATGGATAATGGCAAATGAACCTTAGGACAGAATAACTGAGCTAACTTCCCTGCTTCTCTGACTCAATGAATTTGGACCAGGAAGTCTTTCCATGATGGTCAGTTCACAGCAGACTGTTCACTAACTCGGCTACCCACCACATGTGTTCCAACCAATGTAGGCAAAGAAGGATGGGAATGGAAGAGCTATTCCAACAGTGTCAACTGGGAAGTAGGGTCCATGACCACCATGTGCATCTCACTAGCTGAGGCCACTCATAGCCATGCTTGACCTCAATGGAGCTCCATTAAGCAACTCCAAGAAGGACTATCAATACATCTGTGAGCATCCTCAGTGGTCCCAGGAATGCACAATGGCTTGAAGGAAGAGCAAACCTGCAAGAGTACATGAAGATGTCTTGGGCTTGTTTCCTAAGGGTCTTACTCTGTCACTCAGGCTGGCCTAGAACTTCCTAGGTAGCCCAGGCTCACAAGCAACTTATTGGGACCCTCCTCAGCCTCCTAAATGTTAGGATTCTGGGTGTGAGCCACCAAACCTAACCATAAGCCCTGTATTAATCAATTTACTCATCGCTGTGACAAAACATAGAAAAACCGACACTTAATAGAAACAAGGGTAAATTCATAGTCTGAGAACAAGGTCCGTGGTGGCAGGGATGGAGGCAGGAGCTTGAGGCAGCTGCTCACTCTGCACCTACAGTCAGAAAGATGAGAAAGAGGAATGTTGGTGCTCGGCTCATTTTCTCTTCTCTATCAGCCTACGGAATGGTGCAGCCACTTTCTGGTGGACCTTGCATTCTCTGCTAAACATTTAAGACTGCGCCTCATACTCATATCCTTCAATTATTTTCCATGGTGATTCTAAATTCCAAGTTGACAGCTGAGATTAGCCAGTACAGATCCTAACACACACACACACACACACACACACACACACACACACACACACACACACACCTCTACTATCGAGGCTTACCATCTGTTCACTACTTAACACTCAGAGGTAACTGAGCAGGTACAAGAAATCTCAGTCTGTTATCTAAAAGAATGATAACAGCCAAAGGTAGTGAAACAGAGTAGCAGTTCCAACTATGGTGGGCTGGGGCTGAGGCAGGAGGATTGTGAGTTGGCAGTTAGTTTAAATATAGCATGGCCCTACCCCAAGTAGAAAAAAAAGGAGGAAGAGGAGGGATAAAATGAATGAACAATATCACCTACATTCTCTGGACATGTCTCTTGTTTTCCACAGCAAAATGAAGTGTGTTCAGTCTCTACTAACTTGTTAGGACATGAAAACAAATGTCATTACTGGCCATTTGAAAGGGACCAAGAGACTTTTCAGCAATCACCGATTCCTTATAGTGAACGGAAATTTTCTCCCAGTAAGCACTCAGGGTACAGAGTGTCATTTTCATATGAATAAATCTCTCTCTACCTAGTACATACAGAATAGCAAAAGGATGTCTTTGTAAATCTCCCTTTCTTAAGAAACAGTCGGAAAAACATGTTATCTTAGAGAGTAGCTGAGGGTCAAATGGGAGAGGAGGCAGAAGAGGAGCCTATTTTCTCCAGCTCAGAACTACTTTTCCTAGCATTCCTTCACTGGTCATTAACACTGCCCTACACCCTGAACTTATAAATGGAGAGGAGTGAAGGGAATTTATTGGAAGGAGACTTGGGAGGCTTTTAGTAATGTTAGATATGGCTTACTGTTTACTAGATACACAGAGAGACTTAAATAAAAAATTCATGCCAACAGTATTTGGAGAAGAGACCAGCTGTTCTTATTTATTCCAGCAGACAGGACTGAGTGTTATTATCCAAGCTCACTGAGCTACTCTGGCAACAGCTACACTGGCTTGAATCACTTTAGACCCCAGAGGAGGGTGTTAAAGAGAGTTTATCCCAAGAAACCTAAATTCTATCCAAAAGTTGTCAAACCTGACCAAAATACATATATATCACCACAATGCAGACTCAGTTCCTAAATTGTTTCCCCCTTCTCTTTGTGCCTGAATATCTGTCCTCAATGGTTGCCTGCATTTCTGCACTCAATGGATGCCTGCATCTCTGTCCTCAATGGCTAGCTGCAACTCTGTCATCAATAGCTGACTGCATCTCTGCCATCAATGGCTGCCTGCATCTCTGTCCTCAATGGATGCCTGCATCTCTGTCCTCAATGGCTAGCTGCAACTCTGTCATCAATAGCTGACTGCATCTCTGCCATCAATGGCTGCCTGCATCTCTGTTCTCAATGACCGATTCCATCCCAAGCAACAGGATAGAGGATAGCAGTTTGCAGGCCCTGGTACTCAGATGAGCTCAGAGCCTCCTAAAAAGACTTTTGTCTACAGTCATCTCATGTGGAAGGTTTTGGTAACTATTTTCATTCTTATTTTCTAATTAACATCTATGAGAGACCATTGAACTATAAGGAAGCAGTGCTCAGGAAAACTGGCATTTACTTATTGAAAGGGATTAGTGCATGAGTAGCAGCTACAGAGATAACTAATGTTAATGAGTGTTTTCTAAGCACTGGTTCTGAGCCAATGGATTAAACATCTCATTTAAACCTACAAACCATCATAATTAGTGAGTGCAGAGATTTCCTTTCAAAGATTTACAGTATGGAAAATAGAGAGACTTCACAATAGAAAAACTTAACTTCAACCAGGTGATGATGGTCAACATCGAGAGTATCATGTCGTCGTAACAGTATAGGCACGGGCATGAAGTATATAAAATGCTGCTTCTAATATGAACTCTGAGACTGTGACATCACACACATAAGATGTACATGAGCTCAAGTTGGAAAAATCCTAGCACAGAGGAAAGGAAGTGAACACGAAGTTCTACCCCTAACCAAAATAATAATAATAATAATAATAATAATAATATAATAATAATAATAATAATAATTTTCTCCAGTGGAATAACAATGGGTATATCAACAACTCTTAAAAACAAACACAACAAACAAAAACATGGAGTCTATTTTGTGTTGGCTACTGCCCCTGCCCATGGGGCCTGTCTTAAAGAATGAGAAAGACATAAAGTTGGGTGGGTATACTTGTGGAGGAGGTCTGGGAGAAATTGGAGGAGGAGAAAGAATAAGATCAAAGTACTCTGTATGAAATTCTCAAAGAATAAATAGAAACATTATTTAAAACAAAAAGAAAGAAAATGATACTTGTCTCTGTACTCATCCTTGGGAAAATTTATAGCCCAGTCTAACAATGAGTAGAATATCAGACAAATTCACAATAGGAATATTCTGTAAAATATCCCCTGAAGTCTCCTCAGAACCATCACATTCAACCCAAACAAGAAGGGGAGAAATCTTCAAGGATCAGCCTGAGTTGATAGCAACTACCATGTGCTACTTGGGAGCAGATCCTGGAAAGTAAAAAAAGACACAATGGATAAAGTAGGGAAATCAAAATATAGAGTTAGCTAATGGGAACATGTCACTGTAGGTTCGTGCGTTTGACAAGCATGTATAGGAAGGAAAACCTGGTGAATGGCATATAGTACCACATCCTACTATAAAAATTAATATACAAATCCCTCTGACATTGATTTTTCTATCAACATTCTATAGATGAAAACAAATAAGGATAAGCAATTTCTTAAAGCAATAAGCCAGATACAGAACTTGGTTCACATTAAAGAATCATGGAACAAGCTTAAGATAATTCCTTGCTAAGATTTTTGGTTTTGTTTTAATAAAAAACCACTTATGTCAAATGCATGAAACTGAAGGAATTGACCTGTTTTTCTCTCGTCATAAAGATAGTCATTTTAGGGGCACTTTGAAGTGTAGAGCTATAACGTTACTCTCTAAATATCTTATATTTATTTCCATTACAGATCCAATACCTAAGAATGGTTACTATCAAAGGAAGAAAAGAGAAACAGCAACATAGCACAAGCTAGAAATGATGTGGGGGTCAAGAGATGGAGCCCTCATACACTGTTGATGAGAATGGAAATTAGTGGGTGCTGTGGGATGGCGTTCTGTATGCTGTGAATATGTGTTGCTCTCATAGGTTGATAAATAAAATGATGATTGGCCAGTATCCAGGCTGGAAGTATAGACAGGATAAGCAGAAGAGGAGAATTCTGGGAAGAGGAAGGCTGAGTCAGGGAGTCGCCAGCCAGATACAGAGGAAGCAAGATGTGAAGGCAGAACTGAGAAAAGATACCAACACACATGGCTAAATATAAATAAGAATTATGGGTTAATTTAAGTGTAAGAGCTAGTCAGTAATAAGCCTGAGTTAATGGCCAAGCAGCATTTTATTTATCAACCAATCAGAGCAACAGGAAAACTTCTGACTACAAGGTGGGACTACAGTAGAAATCAGTAAGACACTAACCTAAAAATAAAACTACCAGATGACACATCAGTATACATTCTGGGCATCTAACCAAAGGACTCTATGTGAACACCCCACAGAGACATGTATAGTGCACATGAATGTTTATCGAAACTGTAGTCATAAGAACCAAGTTACTGAAGCAGCCTAGGTTCTCTCAACAGATGAGTGGATAATGGAAATGTTTCTATATACAGTTGAGTTTTATTTATACAGAGAAAAAAACAGAATGAAATTTTGTCATTTTGTAGGAAAATGAATGGGACTGGAGATTTTTACATTAGGTGAAATAAGCCCAATTCAGAACACAAATGCTACATGGGCTTATTTCTTTTCCTCTTCGTGTGTGGAATCTCAACTGGAAAGACTTGGAAGTAGAAAGGGTGCAACTTAGGAAAAGGAAAGGGCTCACTGGGAGGAAGAAGGGTTGGAGAAAAAGGAAGCAGATATAAGAAGGATGAAAGTATCTGATATACAGGCATGGAAATTTCAAAATGAGATCTATTATTTTTTACAATTACTATACACTAGGAAGAAAGACAAAAGAAAATCTGAAATATGGAAAAATGAAATACTTCAGAAAGCAATTCTGAAGCTTCTTAATAGGGAGGGCAAAGGGGCATGAGGTAACTTCAGTGGGTTGTGGTTTGTTAATATCCTTAGGTAGTGATTACAGCTATGATAGAAGTCTGTCTGGGGATGAGTTCAGCTGGTAAAGTGATGGCGCAGTGTGCAGGGTGAAGCCCCAGTTAGAGCCCCAGCAACGTATAAATGGGCATGATGATAGGACATATGTGTAATCTCATCCTTCAAGTGGAAGAGGCAGGAAGATCCGCAAGCAGTTCAGGGTCATGCTCAGTTACATAGTGAGTTCAAGGCCAGTCCTCTATCCCTCTTTATGCCTATATTTGTATACATATGCACGTGCACACACACTAGCTTATACACTCATATGTTCTCTTCTGATACATAAACCCAATACTTTAGTGCTATGGAACCTGGCCCACTGTGTAACAGAAGAGGGGGTTACAAGTTAGCAGCCCTTCAGGAAGCAATAACCACACCAACGTAAGGGAAACTAGAATCCAGACCTCTGGAGCTCCTGAAATGCCTAAGACCAGCTGTGGCTGCTGCAGAAGCCTGACATGCCAACTGCCCTCAAAAGTATACATTCTTACAGAGCTATCTACTGAGCCAGTTCCCACCGTGGGAAGTAGCCTCTCTGGGGAAACTCCAGCCTCCTCCCCGGAAGGCTAAAGTCGTCCAAGATATATTCTGTGTTTCCTTGGTACTTGCCAAAATCAGACAGTAGGATTCAACAAATCGTTCTAAATACTGTACTTAATACATTGTTCCCCGTGAGACTATAGGGTGGAAACGGTCCAGCAAGCTCGAAAGCAGGCTGCTTCTGGGTGTGATTAGATTAGCCAGCCTGAAGACACATTGTTCTCTAGCCTGTTCTCCTCACGAGCTTTCTTTTTTTGGATTTGAAGCGCAAGCGGCTGCTTGAATTAGTGATTTTACCACTCCCGCCACATCTCAAGAACAGCAGAGTCCTCCCTCCCCGTTTATATCTCAGATTGTCCCAAAGCAATTACTTCATGGCACCATATCTATGTTCACAGGAGAGGGGAAAGAAAAAGGCCAAAGTGATGACCAATTTTCCCATGAAGTCACTGCAGGAGTGGGAGATGGACTCACCCTCCTGCTTCATGGGATGATGGAAACTAGTCTCCACCCTTCACCAATGAGAAAGAGAGAAGCCAAGTTCTAGCAGCTGTAGTGCAGAGAGAGAGGAGGCGGGGGAGAGAGGGAGGGAGAGAGGGAGAGAGGGAAAGAGGGAGAGAGAGAGAGAGAGAGAGAGAGAGAGAGAGAGAGAAACTTGGCAAACTTGGACTGACCCAGAGCAAACGCTTCTTTTCAAGAATTTTTGCTATTTTTATAACTAAACTCAAGAAAAAATAATCTTCATTTTGGAGCCCTGGGTGATCCAGGCTGGAATTTTAAACTTCCAATCTCAGACAGCACATGAGGCTGCTATGTTAAGAAGTCACTAAGAAGGTTCATCTCCAAGATCATTTAGGGCACACAGGGTTTGGACATCAGAAGTGTGCCCTATGGGTAGAGGCATGAGAAGTTGGAGAAGCATTTAAATGGCTACACAACCATCCCCACAAGAGCCTGATCCCTTCCTGTCCTACAGAAAAACAATCAGAACCCTGGAGTCCTATTGATGTCCAGTCTCACCCTCCCAGATGGGGGACACTGTATTCATCACACTCATCTCCTGCCCCCAGTTCCTGCAGGGACTCCCCAAAGGACACCTGTTGGACATTAAATTGAGATTGAGTTGCAAAGCCCAGAGCCCACAACATAAGGCAAGGTCAGCTTTTCAAAGCTCTTGCAGATCAACTTCTCAGTATTCTTTAAAGTTTTATTAACAGTGTCAGGTCTACCCAATGGTTTCCACATTTGCTTTCAGCTTTCCAGACAACTGGAGCTGTCAACTACCAACACCATGGGTAAAGTTTAACCACATGAGACAGGGCAGCGTGGATAAAACACTCCAGAGAAAAGATAAAATGAAATGGGAGTGTTAAACCTTCATCGTTAAGGGCCTGTGTTGTTTTCCTTTCAGCATCGTTAGCCCTCTGCAATAAAGCTACATTGATTCGATAATTCACACTCAAAGAGCACATCTGATGGGACCCTCGGCAGTACCCAGCATCAACAGGCACAAAAATACCCGCTGAATTTATCCATCACGAGCCAATGGCATCTCTCTTAAGCAATTATGTCAAAAAATAAAAGAAGAAAGGGGTGGCTCTTTTTCAAGTGAATATTTCTAGTTAACACTTAAGGAATATACTACTAATGGACTAATCCCATGTTAATGCACAGGTACTGAATGATTATTCTGACATCACAGGATCACCTTGCAATAACGACTTTCAGGCTTATATACAGTCTTCCAAATGGTCCATAATACCTGCACATACATAAATTCATGCCCCAGAGGATGTACTGTGTTCAGGAAAAATACAATATGGCTGACAAGATGGATCAGTGGGTGAAGGCACTTGTGGCCAAACCTGACAACCTGAGTTCAATACCTGGAACCCACACAGTAGGAGAAAACCAATTTCCACAAGTTGTCCTCTGGTCTCCAAATAAGTATTCCAAGTATGTATATATGTACATACACACAAAATAAATGCACAAATGAATAAATGTAAGAAAAAACAAAACAGAATCATATAAAATCTATACCATGTTAATGCTGCATTGGCATTTCATTATATTACTGCTAAAACATATGTGATCATCCTGAACTTCTTAGACATTTCTAACAAAAAAATCAGAAATGAATAACTTTCTGATAAAGCAATTTGGTAGTTAAATCTCTTGCATGTGGTACCACAGTCTCTGGATGAATATGCCTTGAAGATGAGTGACGGGGATTCTGCACAAGCATATCATACAGCTTTTGATTTTATATATTAGAAAATTATCTACAGATAGCATATATTTTCCCCAACACTGTTTTCTCCTACACGAATAATGACCCCGAGTTTGTTCTTTATTCTACAGCTTAGCCAGTTTGATGGTTCAAAGGCTGACTGTGGACAGATTTTAATATAAATCACGTGCATAATATCATGAAGCAGGGGCTTAAAGGGCTTCACGTGACGGGTAGCACACACAAAGCAACTTTGGGAACTAACAGCTTTGCAAAAGGCACGGCATGGATTGAGGTTGCTGTTCCCAACTTTTAGTTTTCATTAAGATGACACAAAACTTTTAGAGAGATTTCCAGAAGCCAGTATATACCAGGATGCTGTCACCTGGGTAAGACCAGGCCACTGACATCTGGATCAGACCAGGCCGCTGCCACCTGGGTAAGACCAGGCTGCTGCCACCTGGGTAAGACTAGGTTGCTGTCATCTGGATCAGACCAGGCCACTGTCATCTGGACCAGCCTACCCCCTCATATCCTCTCTCATTGCATAGCCTGTAGAAGTCTGTCTTTAAATCAGGTTTGTGGTTACATGTGTGTAGGAATACACACCTGTTTATTTGTTACATATAATCTATACATAAGCATATATACACATGTATATATATGAATATGCTTACACAAGTATATATCCATATACATTAATACATTTGCTATTGGTGCTTAGTTGTGCCTGTGTGGTTTTTGGGTTTGTTTCTTTTCGCTTTCTCGTACTGAGGATGTACTGAGGACAAATTTGGCAAGTGCACTACCACTCAACACACTCTTAACCCTTTTTCTCTCTTTCACTTTGAGCCAGGGTCTCAGACAGTTACTTGGGCTGACCTCAAACTTGCGGCCCTGCTGCCTCAGGCTTGCAAGTATAAACATGGAGATTTTTAGACTTTGTATTTCCCCTCTTTGTCTCAGTCAGTCAGCTAATGTATTTTCTTATTTACAGCGTGGAAGGGGTCACTCCTAAAGACACTCTCAGAGCAAGTACCACAGAAGGAAAAGAAAATACGTCTTTCAAAATTCTGCTTCGTAAACCTAAGTGAAAGCTGAAACAGCAGTGGAGGCTATTTCAGGAGTATGGGACCCACTCCTTGCATCCCAGAAGAACAGCAGCCGCAGTGGGGCTCTGCAGGGTGCAGCAGCCACAGCCCACACACCATCGTCATCGTAACTGTCATTTGTGGGCACGGTGCAGGGGCATGCCTCGATCCTGTGCCTGTCTCAGTCACACACCTGCTTCAACGGTGTGAGCTCAGCCTGTGGGTTTCCCTTGATTGATGTTGGTCTAACTGCTTTGCACGCTGCGGGCAAGGGGAAGTGGGCTTTGCTCAAAGCAGTTTGTGGTGCCTCACACTTCCACTTGGTATCACACGGAGAAGAGTGGGAGAGAGAAGCTCATTCAGCCTGTTGGCCCTCCCCACACTCGCTGAAGGACTGAGGAACACTGGACCTTAAAATAAAACCAAACAAACAGGCTTTGAAAACCAGGAAACAAGAAGCCAGTGAAGGAAGCATCTGTGGCTTTCACTCTGAAACAACCCCATGAGACACATGTGTGTACACAAACATGTAAACTCACATATATACACACCACTGCCACCAGAGAATAGGCCACTGATTTTGCTATTTCCAGTCTTGCCTGGAGGCTTTCTTTTTTTCTTGACTAAACGTATTTCCCTAAACTATAGCAATATTTACAGAGTCATTCTAATCCAGAGAAAGAGGAAGTGTCTATTGCAGCATACAGTATGGCTTTCAGCAAACACTGAAGCCAGGCAGCAGTGAGTCCCCCATGTGCATAACTTTTCATCTTTTCATAGATAGCTCTTACTTTCAAAATAAATCTATGATGCATCAGTAAATGTAGAAAGCCCCTGTGTAGCGTCCATGGCACCCACTCAAGGAAGCTGAGTCGGCCACTGAGATTCCCGGATGAATGATCCCAGAAGCTCTGAGTGGTGTTGATGGCTTTACTTGGAGCTCCCCTTTCACTTGCATCTTTACTGGGGAGGGTTAGGTCATAACCATAATTTTAGGAAAAGAAAAGAAGGAGGAGGAGGAGAAAGAGGAGGAAGAGGAAGAGGAGGACGAGGAGGAGGAGAAAGAGAGGAGGAAGAGGAAGAAGAGGAGGAGGAGGAGGCAAGAACAATGATGAAGGAAAGAAAGCAGACAACACCTGCACATGCCACCAAAGTAGAAGCCAACATGTGATGCCTGTGTTCAGTTCATTGTGAAATGGGTACTTCCGAGCAACAGAAATAAAATACAATGATTTCAAAGGACCAATCTACATGATTCCTTACATTGAAATGTGCCACAATAGCATCGGCAATCCAGACAGAAGGTTTACAAAGCACAGAGGCTTCCACTTTTCAGAGCCTCTTTCTTCCTGAATTACCTAACCCCTTTTATTACTGGACTCCTTAGCTCAGGAACAACACAAGGTGGACATAGATAGAAGAGAAGTACCCAAACAATCCTGAAACCAGATCCTGGGTAAACCCAGTCATAGAGTCCACAGGCCTCTCTCTATCCATTCATACTTTCCAGTTGTCTTTGGCCAAAACCAAGTTTTTCTCCCATCTTGTTTAAAAAGCATTATTAGTTACCTACAAAATCTGGTTTAATTTTTTAGTTCTTCAACGGAGTTAATCACAAATCACTTTTATCCTTAATGTGTACTTTCTCCCACTAATCTTGGAGTCTGGCCACTTTGCTTTGTACTAGAGGGGACACACTAGTACTTTCTATTCACCTTCTGAAGTACAGAAATAAAATACAGCACTGGCATCTTTCACCATTTGGCAACAGGAGAATACACTCAACTTTTCAGGAACCACAATAGCAGGAAGGAGTGGAGATATATAGCAGTGGTTAGAGGCACTGGCTACTCTTCCAATAGACCATGGTTCAATCCTCAGCACCTACATGGCAGCTAACAACTGTCTGTAATGCCAGTCCCAGGGTATCCAATGACAACTTCTCTTCTGTGCAGGCATTACACACACAGGGTGCATAGACCTAAACATTCAGGCAAACAGGTGTAAACATAAAACTATAAAATAGCAGGACACACACACACACACACACACACACACACACACACACACACACACACACCCGCTCCACCAAGGGCATCATGTAGCAAGAATCATTTGAATTTCCTACATAGTCAAGAATTCCCTTGAACCTCTGAGGCTGAAGCTGGTGTACAGACTTTCAAGCATACACCTTCATTCCTGCTTTATAACATGCTGGGATTGAACCAAGGGGCTTGGGCATACTAGGCAAGCACTCTATATAGTGAGCTACACACCCAGCCCCAGCATTTCTTAATCATATATGTAGTACCCAGGAAGTCTATGTCACCAACTGATGTAGTATCTACATGGCTCTTAGAAGATTCTAACAGATGACAAGAGTCAGATATTACAGATAATGTGCCAATTGAATTTAATGTAGACAACGTCCTTTAAAATCTAAAAGGTTTATGTGCACAGAGAGAATACATCTTCTACGCAGTGTTACAAAATGAACAAAAACTAAATGTAACTCCTACCATTAAGAAAACAGTAATTTAGGGTTCTCATTTCTATAACTTCCATCCATGAAGGTTATGAATACCTTTAAATCTGTAATTACCGTCAACCCAAATTTAAGGGTAACTAGGATGCTAGAGGTTAGGCAAAAGGGAATTGAATTTTTAGGAATTTAGATCCCAAATCACAAAGTTCTAACTTTGTTAAAAATAATAATAATAATGAGGAGCATACTTAATATGAACTAAACTACAAGATTTTTCTCTCCTCAACTTAAGACATCTGTTTCTACTGGATAATTCCCTTAAGTACACCACATTGCAAGACAAAAACAGAAATGTTCTGACATGCACAAGAGTCAAGTCATTCTCTTAGGCAATGGGTGTCTTCGCATGGTTATAACATGGTTAATGGAACAATAAAGGATTGGCATCAGACTGGACATGTGGCTCAATGGTAGAGCATTTACTCAGAATATACTAGTAAGGAACTCTGGGCATTGCTCAGTAGTATAGTGTATGCCTAGAATCTGCTCACCAGTGGAGGACCTGCCTAGCTGAATGCACTGGTTGGGGTTTAGGAGAAGTGGTTCAACTGTGGGGTGCCTGTCTATTACCTACCAGTGAGGCAGTGGCTGTATAGCTCAGAGGTAGAGCCCATGCCTAGAATCCATCTGTGGAGCTGAAGTGCAGCTCAGCAATAGAGTGATTGCCTTGATGTATTAAGGTCCCAGGTTTATTCCCTAGCACTACAAAAAGGGAAAAGAATAAGAAAAGATGAGCATCAATTCATCTCTGAAACACAGCAATTAAAATTAACAGCAAATGTGCATAAAAATGTCTGTGCATACATTGCTGTTTTAGAAATATTCAATATTTTATTTCAGTTACTATCACTCCGACCAGGAATCACATGAAGCAAGCAAGTACATTCCCACTACACACGAAGAAATCATCTGAAATCTGACAGCCAAGCTAAGCTCAGTCCTGGCACTTCCCCTTGGTAAACCCTTTACTCCTCTCCTGTGGGAGTCCACCTAGGGAAACAACAGGAAAGAGTACAATGAAAAGCGCTTGCCCTGGCCACCAGGACAGGTACAGAGTGGCCATTATCAACCCCATCCTACAATGACTGTGGGAAACTGCAGAGAGAGTGAAATCAGAATAGCAAATCAACTTCTATGTGAAAAACTGAAATTGTAGCAAATTATGTTATGACATAAGTTCACACACACGCACTAACTCTACTGAATGGGCAAATGCAGCACATCTGAAGAGTGGCTCTCCGGGCCACCAGTTTGTGTTATCTCCACTACCCCACCTGTTTCCCGTTTATTGTACCCACCAAAAAGCCACACTGTCAAGAGTCCCAAAGGAGCACTGTTGAATTTGTATTCAGGTAACAAACAGTTTATACATGAAAACTCTCCTTAAAATAACAAATGGTTACAGTGAATAAGCAAGTACCACACATTTTAACAAAAACACCTGTCTGACGACATTTTAGTGCCTGCAAATGAACAATAAAAGAATGGTAAAGCCCCTGAATGGTCTGGTCTATAGCAGACACATAGCTCCTGACATCAATTGATTCCAAAAACCAGTGACTATTTAAAACAACTAGACCACAAAAGCAAAAGCACTAATCCTGTGACCTCTCTTGTCCCCCTTTCTGCTTCAAATGTGATGACCTGGCAGTCCTGGAATTCTTCCTAGAGGAGTTGGGGACTCACTCTGTCAGCCCCAGCTGTTCAAAACTCAGTCCAATCCATTCCATAGAGTTGGCTGTATAGGAACAATGTGGATGCAGTTCACCTTCATTTGCTGCAAAGATTGTAAGATTGTAAACCATGAGAGAGAGAGAGAGACAGACAGACAGAGAGACACACAGAAACATACACACAGAGTCAAAGAGAGACTATCCAAAGCTCAATAGAATCCCAGGGTAACAGTTCAAAAATGGAAAGATGCTGTCAGTCAGGCCACCTGACAGCTTCTACAGCCAGAGAAGCAGGAGGAAACAAGGGCAAGAGGAATGGAAACCCAGAAAGATACGGAAAACACAGCCAAAATGCATCTGGCAAGTGTGCACACTCATGTGGGGAGAGAACAGAGTGCAAAAAAGAAACTTTGAAATAGAGACAAGACCATCTTTCACATGAAGTCTCAGTTGTGACAGGATTCTACTTGTCTGCCAACTCAAACACCCCACACCGGAGGCACAAGGAAACTTGGAAGGAGAGTAGGAGCAGGGTAGACAGATTTCAAATCTGGGTGGGAAGCATGGGATATTCTGGACAGTTCTGAGCACTGTGAAAGACGGTGAACTCAATGCAACCTATGGTTAAATCATGTAGCTGACCTTTCATTCACAAAAATGGCTAAATTATGGTGTGATGTGTTTCCTCACTCCAGCCCTGCACTCTGCTATTTAAATCTTAAAATGACTCACATTTAAGACTTGTCTTTCAAACAACCTTTTCCCACTAAAACACTAGAACTGTGAAAATAACCCTCCATCAGCGTCCCCTTCACAGAAAGTCCTGTCTGTTATATAAACAGCTGGGAAATCTTTAGTCACAATGACATCAAAGTCAAAACTTGTGCTATATGACTCTGATTGACATACAACTCTAAAGGGAATTCAAATCTCTGTCAGTAATGAACAGAGAATTGGGAATTTGCCTGGCAGATTCCAATTCCTCAGGCTTCAATTCCCTGGAAACCATGCAGGTATTAAACTACCAAAAACAATAGTTCCTTCCTTCATTTTTTACTGGTCTTTCTCTTCTCATCCTTAGCATAATCAATCCATGGGCTCTTCTGGATGACACACTAGGAGGTAAGTGTCTCACAGAGGCCAAGGTACTATGAAACATTCTACAAAGCACAGGATACCACTCCCTATAGAACATTCCTTACATTGTGTGAAGATGTATCACTGTGATTGGTTTAATAAAGAAGCTGACTGGCCAATAGCTGGACACATAGAGGTTAGGTGAGACATGCAGACAAAGAGAAAGCAAAGAAGAGGAGAGGAGTCTCAGAATCACACAAGGAGACACAGAGAGAAGGAGATGAACTTCATACTAAGAAAAAGTACCAAGTCACATGGCAGAGTGTAGATAAGAAATGGGTTGCATTAAAATGTAAGTGTTTGTTGGTAACAAGCCTGAGCTATTGGCTGAGCATTTATAATTAATAATAAGTCTTTGTGTGGCTATTTGGGGACTGACTGGCAGGACAGAAATGTCCATCTACAACCCACAATATACAATGATCCAATCCCAAACAAATGTCCACAGTGCTGAGGCTGAAAAACCCTTCAGAAAGTTAGTTGTTGTGGGAGTAGAACTCCCTTTAAAAAAAAAAAATCCCTGATGGTTTGTGTGTATGTACATGTGAGTGTGTGTGGGTTTTAATGAGTGTGTAGGGGTTTTGTGTGTGTGTGTGTGTGTATGTCTCTGTGTGTGTGTGTGTGTGAAATTTGTGTAATGGTGAAGAGGTGGCTCCAGGTGTCTTTCTCTACTGCCCTCCACTTACTTTTTGAGACAGAATCTCTCATTGAACCTAGAACTGACATGTTCAGCTGCAATGACTCACCAGTGAGTCTCAGGAATCCAACTGTCTCCACCTCCCCAGCAGGAACATTATAAGCATTCATTGCTATGTCAGGTCTTTTGAAAGCTGGATCACAGGGGCTATGAACTCAGGTCCTAACGCTTTCATGATGAGCACTTTGCCAAATGTGCCATCTCCTCAGCCCACCCTGCAGTTTTACAGTCAGGGAGCTGAAGGAGATTACAAAGACTATGTGCATGTTTTCTTGTCGCTGACTAAACAAACACCTGGCACAAACAACGAGGAAGAAAATTTTATTTTGACTCAGGTGTCAGAGGGCTAAGCCCATGCCTGCTTAGTCCCACACACATGGAAAGAACATTGCAGTAGAAGGAACATATAATAAAGAACCTTATTCACCCTCATGGCTTACAGGAATATGAGAGATGGAGACAGGCAAAGACAAGATACCCTCAAGGATGCCTAGGTGAACTTCTTCCTCCAGCAAGACCCCCACCTCCTAAGGTCTCCAGATCCTTTCCATATAGTGTCATCATCTAAGGCTCTAACCTTTAACATATGTGCTGTAGGAAGGGAGATGTGTTTCATATTGAAACCATAACATCTTGTTATTAAATGTCTTCTCTTCACATTTAACATAAATGTACAGGACAGCAACAGACAGAAGTTTAGAATAGGATCACCTGGAACCCAGTATCCCATAGAGCACCAAACTCCACATGCAGCTCCAGTGGGTGATTCAATTGCCAAACTACCCACAAAGGAAAGATAAATAACAGTCTTAATGAATCACCAAAAGGGTGCTTTGCAGTGTATGGACCCAAGACTTTAACATGGAATTTATTAATGTGTGTGTGTGTGTGTGTGTGTGTGTGTGTGTGTGTGTGTGTTACATGCATGTGTGTTTGTGTGTGTGTGTGTGTGTGTGTGTGTGTGTGTGTGAGTGCAGTGCACTCTAATGTATAGACATGTGGAGGCTATAGGTCAATGTCAGGTGTCATCCTCAGTCTCCACATTTCTGTCTAGCCTTGTTTTGGGACAGGGTCTCTCAGTGAACTTGGAGCTTACAAATTGGCTAGGCTGGCAAGCCAGTGAGCTCTAGTGATCTGCCTGCCACTGTCTCTGGGGCTTATATTTTAAAGGAAGTTAAAACCTTCATCCTGGCCACCTGTCATACAGACACACCCACACAAGCACACCCCCCACATACAAACACCAGAGAAGCTGTGTCAAAGTCAATTGACTCTAGTTAAAAAGACTCTATGTAAGTCTTACATTGGCTTGAAATAAAAGAAACTCACCTGCGAGATGCAGAGGAAGGATGTTTAACTCTTTCCTAAAAACAGACAGCCAACCCTAAACCACACCTGGAGATTAATTAGCAGGTCTTTGATGTATCATCTGTCCTCTGTACAGGACCCAGTGGGGTGGAGTCATCATTATATTTACAGTGCTTGGTGAAAAACAATTGGCCATGAGGTAATTTAGTGTAGGCTCAGGTCACATCCCAATCTTGCCAAACAAATGGAGCTGCCAAAGATCCCTTCCTGTAGCTGATGCTTTCACAATGATATGCCTGCTTATGTGCTTGACTCTCTGCTGCCCTTGATCTTCACTCAATTCCTCTGCTCGTGTGTGTGTGTGTGTGTGTGTGTGTGTGTGTGTGTGTGTGTGTATATGCAGTTTAGAAGAAGGGCTCCATGCACAGCTCTTATGTTTCTCTGGATTCCTCTTGGTAGTCACAATTGGGCTCAAGAGCTTCTGGGAAAGAGAGAGAAGAAAGGAGGTGCTGTCTAGACCAGGATATGGATGTGACTCCTCAGCATGCACAGAAATGTCCTGCACTGTTGGAAGACACAGCTGTGAAGTCCAGCTCAGGTTCCATGTACCTGCTGTTCGATGGAAGATTTCTACTCCATATCATCCACAAAGTACAAAGGGCTCTGTTCACTATGTGCTGAATGCTAACTGTGTTAGGGTCCACAAATCACCCCACAAAAGACGACCACTAATGTCTGCAGAAGCAAGAGTGCTTATTTCTAGAGAACAAATACCATCGTGCTGGGGTCAGCCACACAACAAAATGGCGGTAACCCCAAGAGAAGTTTGCAGTCTCCTTTTATACAGAGCTAGGGGTATTCCAGGGGAAATTAGGTCATTTCCAACAAACCTGATTGGCTAAGCAAGTAGCAGTTAAATTTGATTGGGTGTGGCATCTTTGGACACATCAGGGCAAGTCTGGACAAGCCCAGGTATGTCTTAAGGGGGGATAGGTTGCAGCATCTACCCTTTTCTGATTGGCCGACCCCAGCCTGTAGAACCTCCCAGCCCATAGGAAGTTACTCCAAGGCCGGCCATGGTGCCTGTCAGGATGTGCATGGGCTGTGTGCTGTAACCACATCCTGAAAGCAGGTGGCAAGGAGCCGGCTGTCCAGGCAGTGGTGGCCACAGAGCCACTGGCCATCCCAGCTGTATTCAGGTTCTGAGCGAAGGCAGAGTGCACAAGGGATGGGCTGGGATGTGTCCATAGAGTAGAAGAAAATATCTCATGAGACTTTGAACATGCATTTTTTTGTTTTGTTTTTTGTTTTTCGAGACAGGGAAAAACCAATGCTCCTACTTATGTGACTAGAACATAAACTGTCAACTTGTCAACTTAGTTTATAAACTTGTGGAAATGCAGTTTAAACAGGAGCAGGGACTGGTGCTGTTTCTACCTGCTCACTCTCTCCAGAGTTCCCAGGCTGCTGCTTCCATAAGCCAGCATCCAAAGAATGGCTTAGCAGGCTGATGAGAATTCCATGCGGGCTTGGTAATTTCTGCTCTATAAAGGTGCCAAACTATGGACAAGAGAACAGTATCATTTTTATTAAAACTGAGTAAGTTAAGGGAGCTTCTTCAAGCTCATACACTTGTGCCCATAGGAATGCAATAAAATAAAAAAAAAAAAAAACAAATCCTGCCTGGTGTGGTCCCCCCCCCAAAAAAAAAAAAAAAAACCACACAGCGATCAACAATGTTTGTGAAGGGCACTAAGGCTGTTTGCAGGTCTGGGCAGAAATCTAGAAACTACTAAAGTACTCAGTAATGGTATGTTGAACAGAATTCTCATCTTGAATATAATATATTAAAACCCCTGAAGGCTCCTTCCCCGAAAGTGCTCTCCTTAGATCAAAGAGAGTCCGAGAGAAAAGGAAGCATGCATGAGACTGAAATACAACAGACAAGCAAAAGGGAAGAAAGGCTCACCGAATCCACAGTCTCATCACACAGCTCATGTTGTATAATGACAGATCCTTTGAGCACTGATTTTATTCACGGTACTAAATCCACTCACTATGTAACACTGCTTAGCTTCTTAGGTTTGGTGAATCAATTATAAAAGTTTAAATCACTAAATGAATTATAGACCCAAACATAGGCTCTCCTGTATGTCAGGAATAATGTGATTTCACCTCAGGTGAATAATCTTAGGATAAATATGTAGCTAATCACAATATCTCTAAATCATCATCTAAAATTGGAACACCATGAACAGTGAGTTAAGCCATACCTGTGTGTGTTTATTTATGGTATCATACTTGTATAATGTCCACACCAGTCTTTTATCTCTTTTTTTGTAACTTTTTTAAAATTTAATTTAATCTTACATATCAGCTATGGGTTACCCTGTCCTCCCCCCTCCCGCCCCAACCCTGCCTTCCACCCAGCCCCCCCTCCCCATTCCCATCTCCTCCAGGGCAAAGACTCCCCTGGGGATTCAGTTCAACCTGATAGATTCAGTACAGGCAGGTCCAGTCCACTTCCTTAGAAAACTGGGAATTCATCTCCCCCAAGACCCAGCTATACCACTCTTGGGCATATACCCAAGGAATGCTCAATCATACCACAAGAGCATTTTGCTCAGCTATGTTCATATCAGCATTGTTTGTAATGGCCAGAACCTGGAAACAACCTAGATGCCCTACAACTGAAGAATGGATAAAGAAAATGTGGTACATATACACAATGGAGTACTACTCAGCAGAGAAAAACAATGACATCATGAGGTTTGCAGGCAAATGGATGGATCTAGAAAAAAATCATCCTGAGTGTGGTAACCCAGACTCAGAAAGACAAACATGGTATGTACTCACTCATAGGAGAATACTAGATATAAAATAAAGATGACTAGACTGCTATTCACAACTCCAGGGAGGCTACCTAGAAAATAGCACCCTAAGAAAGACACAAGGATTGCTCAATGACAGAGAAATGGATGAGATCTACATGAGCAAACTGGACATGAGGGGGGTAACGAAGGGCAAGTTTCGAGGGAAAGAGAGCTTAGGGGAGCAGGAAATCCCAGCTGGATCAAGAACAGAGAGGGAGAACAAGGCATAACAGACCATGATAAATGAAGACCACATGAGAATAGGAATAGGCAGAGTGCTCAAGAGGTCCCCAGAAATCCACAATGATACCTCCACTGTAGACTACTGGCAATGGTCAAGAGAAAGCCTGAACTGACCTAGTCTGGTAATGGGATGGCCAAACAACCTAACGGTCGTGCTGGAACTGTCATCCAATAACTGATGGAAGTGGATGCAGAGATCCTCGGCCAAGCCCCAGATGGAGCTCCAGGAGTCCAATTGTCGAGAAAGAGAAGGGATTGTAAGAGCGTGAATTGTTAAGACCAAGACTGGAAAAAGCACAGGGACAAATAGCCAAACTAATGGAAACACATGAGCTATGAACCAAAAGCTGTGGAGCCCCCAACTGGATCATGCCCTCTTGATAAGTGAGACAGTTGATTAGCTTGTACTTTTTGGGAGGCACCCAGGCAGTGGGACCTAGACCTGTCCTTAGTGCATGAGCTGGCTGTTTGGAACCTGGGGCTTATGTGGGGACACTTTGCTCAGCCTGGAAGGAGGGGACTGGACCTGCCTGTACTGAACCAGTCTTTTGTCTTACATAAGCATGCTTGTGTGACTATCTAATTTGGTAAGCAAAGTTAGAAATTAGAACTAAACTGTTGAACTGGGGCTGAAAGAGAAGGCTCAGTGGTTAAGAGCACAGGCTGTGCTATGAGAGGACCTGAGTTTGGTTCCCAGTGTCCACATCAGGCAGTAACACCAGCCAGGGAAATTTGACACCTCTGGACTATGTGGGCACCTGCATCTACATACATAAACACAGATACAGAGAGAAACACACACACACACACACACACACACACACACACACACACACACCAAACAAGCAAGCAAATAAATTCCTAGATTATACTAGCTGGTGCTGGAACATTTTACCTAATTAATTTTTCTCAACAAAAATGTGTGCACTAAATTGCACCAAATTTACATTGATGTAAATCAATAAGTAAATTTGGGCTGGGCGGTGGTGGCGCATGCCTTTAAAACGGGCACTTGGGAGGCAGAACCAGGTGGATCTCTGTGAGTTTGAGGCCAGCCTGAGCTACATATAGAGATCCAGGTAAACTTGGGGCAAGGAAGATGGCTCAGTGGTTTAGGAATTAAGAATGCTTGCTACACAAGCACGAAGATCTGAGTTCAGATCCCAGCCCCGATATAAAAAGCTGGGCATGGACACAAGCACATGCACATACACCCCTGTAAGCCCCATGCTATATGGAGCAGAAACAGGAGGATCATTGTAGCTTGTTAACTGCTAGGCTAGCTCCATGTTCAGTGAAAGACTCTGTCTCAGGGAATAAAGCAGGAAATAACAGAGCCAGACATCTGGCCTCCGTGAATCCACTCACACATTCTGATACACCATACCCACACACTCATGCCCAGACACTCACATACACACACATGCCACACCCATGCAGACATGCATGAAAATATAAGTCAACTCTATCCAGTCAATCCTTGACAGTTATAGACCTCATGGCAGTCGACGATATCTGTGATTAACAATGGGAAAATCATTTCCCTCGAGATCATGGAAAATTCAATGGAATCCAATTATGTAACATAATTGAAGAAGCAGTAAGTCAAAACATACACCATGCCCTTCATACAGAGCCATCTGCGAAGTTTCTTACAGACACAAACTATTTAACATCATGTCACAGGCAGCTTTAAAACTCTACAGGGAGTTACAAGTTACTTAAATATGAGTATTTTGCTGTCCCAGTAAAATCCCCAAATCAGTACATTTCAGGTGCTAAGCCAAAAAGTCCATGTTTACAGAGGATAGCTCACAGAGAAATTCTGAGAGACTCAGTGATTGGGGGGTTCTTAGGCAACAGAGAAAGAAATGTTTAAATGCAACAGCATGGATATAGAATTTCTTGAGAAAGAAAAAAAATGACATCAGAAAACAGTGCAGAAAAACATAACATACTGGGTCACTGGAGGTGGCTCTGTTTACTCCCGTTCCCTCAGTAGAAATATGGTCAGACCAAATTAAATATATCAAGCCAAACAGAAAATGTGGAAGAAGAAGGAGAAGGAAGAATGGAAGACAATAAGGAGCAAGAAGAACATAGAAGGAGGAGACACAGCAAGGATCAAGGGGGAAGGAAGAACAGCATCCACCACCTCCTACCATCCACCGCCTCCCACCACCCACCGCCCCCCACCATCCACCACCCCCACCATCCACCGCCCCCCACCATCCACCACCCCCACCATCCACCGCCCCCCACCATCCACCACCCCCACCATCCACCACCCCCACCATCCACCGCCCCCCACCATCCACCGCCTCCCAGTATCCACCATCCACCACCCCCCACCAACCACCGCCCCCCACCATCCACCACCCCCACCATCCACCACCTCCCACCATCCACCACCCCCACCATCCACCACCCCACCATCCACCACCTCCCACCATCCACCACCCCCACCATCCACCACCTCCCACCAACCACCGCCTCCCACCAACCACCGCCTCCCACCATCCACCGCCCCCCACCATCCACCGCCTCCCACCAACCACCACCTCCCAGCATCCACCGCCCCCCACCATCCACCGCCCCCCACCATCCACCGCCTCCCAGCATCCACCACCTCCCAGCATCCACCACCTCCCACCAACCACCACCTCCACCATCCACCGCCCCCCACCATCCACCACCTCCCACCATCCACCACCTCCCAGCAACCACCACCTCCCACCATCCACCACCTCCCACCATCCACCGCCCCCCACCATCCACCACCCCCCACCATCCACCCCCCCCCACCATCCACCACCTCCCAGTATCCCAGGTGACACTTGGACAAAAGCATGCAGGGACCCTGAGTGTCACGAGCATCTCCTTCAAGTCAAAGATGTTGATAGTGCTGTTTTGCTAGCTATGAGATAGGATCACTTTCATATCTTTTCAGTACTTCAGGCTTGCTGTGTCTTGGCCATCTCTTATTCACCACATCATCTACCCAACCTTCCTATTCATCTGCAAGAACATTAAGCTCAAATATTGATCACAACCACCATTATTAAATGGCACTGTTTAGACTGTACAGTGACTGGCAGAGCAAGATTCTTTCTCCCACCAGAACCCAAATGCACTGCGGTCTGGCTGGGAGCTGCTCTCCAAGTGTCTGCTAAACAAGTGTATGTAAACAAACCAGAAGAAACTGTTGCAAAGGAAAAGGTTCAAATGAAAAGAACCTCCTTTATATGTTTATCCTTCCCATCATTACACTCACAAGAACTCTCAAGACAGCATTTCTTTAACTATTACATAAAGGAGTTTGTATTTCTAATGAGAAAAAGACAAACAGGTTCAAGTGAATTAACAGAGAGACCAGAATACATTAGACGCAAGAAACTTTATCCTTCGTAACCTGCTGACGTGGTAGTTCCATTAACTCAGCTCTGCCATCTTTCCCAAGATTTGCTTTTCATCATGGGTGGTTTAAGCTGAAGACCAACAGGACACTGGCACACCTCAGTACACACACATAAAATTCTCACCCTTTCTCTGCACATTCAGGGTTACTACACCCAGCTGAAATGGAAAATGCCTTAAAGACTACCCAGAATACTTTAGCAGACTATGCCAAAAGACCAAACCCCTGAAGTTCTTTCCCACCCCCTAACTATGCCCCCAGTTGGACTTTACAACTGCAGTCCTAAAAATTATATGTACTACTTATAATTAATGAAAAATGTAAGTTTTTAAATAGATATGCCCTCATGAAAATGCTTTCTAAATCAACTGAAGTCAAAATTCTCAAGGAGCCACAGGCTATTAATTTGCGAAGTGTCAATGGAGTCAATAATTCTGGACTTTAAACTGCACTAGGTTCATAACTTTGGCCAGTGATACATTCAGTTGTGCCTGGTTCTTCTCATGAATGGAGCCATGGGGGTACCTGCCTTGTCAAGCTGTGTACACTAAGTGTCCAGGTAGAAGTACATACAAAGTACCTAGAGGTGACCGGAAATACCATTACATCATCATCTCCGTATGTCCTAGCTTTCGATTGCTCAAGTAAGGCAATCTTGAGGATGAGAAACGCTTCTCTGTGAGCATGTTTCTGCCAAAAAGTCACTGTACTGGGGGCCTAGAAGGCGATCTGAAAACATGAACCGAGCTGGAAGACGGCTCAATGAGTAAAGTGCTGCCACTGAGGCCTGGCCACCTGAGTTCGAATCCCCAGAAGCCATGCAAAGCTACATGTGGTAGCTCCAGTCTGTGATCCCAGAACTCTTCTGATGAGATGGAAAGCAGGGACAGGAAAACCTCTAGAAGCCCATGGTCTGCTGGCCCAATGTACTCAAGAATCGAGGACAAGAAACCAGGCCTCAGACAAAGGGGATCCACTCCTAAGGCTGTCCACTGCCCTTTGTGTAAGTACTGTGGCATGTATGCACCTGTGCACACACCACTGAAAACACACACACACACACACACACACACACACACACACACTAAACAAACAAACAAAATGCATAAATATAAGATTAAAACATAATCCTAGAATATTGATGTCCCTTAGGGTCACTTCCCAACAAACTCACTGAAAAAAAAGGAAGAGTCCTTCGGTGAAAATACACCTAATATACTCAACACATTGGCTACCAATTATTTCCCCTCATAATTGCATGGCTGACTGTCAGCCTTGGCTCCCTGTGGTTGGCCATCATCACCAGAGTATTACACCCTGCATTGCTAACTTGGAACAAAAAGCAAAACCTAAAACACGGTTTCTAGAAAATGTATATCACATTTACGCTATCATAATGTGGAGAGTTACTGTGCAACGGCCTCTAAAGTGGCATTTCTATCTATATTCCTGTAAGATAGGAAATCACAGATAGGCTGCACAATGGGAATTACATTCACTAAGTTTCCATTACCTTTGCTCTACCTTGCAAGCATGCTTTGAAGCATATGCACCAGGAACACAATATGGTACTTATTAGCATATTCTTTGAGCCAGTCAACCTGCCACTCAGCCTACCTCCATATTTGTCCAACAGAAGTAGTCACACTACAATCACCATTAGAGCTTATACTTCTGGTAAGCCTTCTATATATGAGTATATCTAATACCCAGATAAACTATGTTATGTTTAAATGTGAATTCTTCTCAACTACTATCAAAATCTGTGAGTTAGTTATGATTCATTTCAGTTTTCCAGGAGTCTTCTGTTATTTTCTCTCCCTGCTGAGAGAAAAAGATATGAAAGAAACCAAAACAATGTTTTATTTCTGAAAAAAAGTATGTATCAAACATTCCCAGTGGACAAGTTCCCTATTTCCTGAAACCAGGAGTAACTGTTGCAATAAGCACAGGAGGCCTAGAGAGATCAGGCAGTTACAACAAAACTACACAGATAGAACACACGGGACACTTAACTTAGCTGCAAAGAGGACCACAGCCACCTCTTCCCATATGTTTGATTTAGCATATAAAGAGAAATAAAGGCATAGCGTGATGCTTGTTTGTTCACTATAGAAACAGAATACAGAATCTGAGCATGACTCTCCTCTTAGATATGTCTGGAGGATTAAATAAAACCAAGAATATAATAGAGAGTGTTATTCCATATTGCTGTGCTCAAAATACCTGATAGAAATTTAAAGGAGAAAGGATTTATTTTGATTCACAGTTTCAAAAGTTTGAGTTCATAATTTCTGGGCCCCATCATGGTGGCAGAAAGGGTTTGGGTTGTTCCTCACTTTTTGGTAGACAGGAAGCTCAGAGAAGAGCGGTGCCAGCACCAACCGGCCAGCCTAGCCTGGTGAATTTCAGGCCAGCAAGAGAGTATCTCTCAAAAAATATAAACAAATACAAAAGGTGGAGAGCTCACAAAAAAATGACACCCAGGTTTGCCCCATAGTCAGCACACATAGGGGCGAGGTGGGATTATTTTTTTAAGGTTGAAAGTTGAAGTAGCTTTAAAACACTATTCCCTAAATGTGTGCCCTGATTGTGCCATTAGTATTAGTGCTAGCCTTTGACCAGTATAAAATATAGTAACTGTGACTTATGCCAATTTTCAGTGAAAAAAAAAAACAGCCTAGATCACTCACTGTCACCAGGAAATATGAATGCCTAAGGATTCGGATGACATGAGATAAAAAGTGAAGGCTTTCATGTGATGCTATACGTAAGTTAACATAAAAAGGATTGACTCCAGAACTTCTGTTTGTATTGAAAAGGTGCACATGGTTATAAACAGCTTGATTCAGCTGGTTCCCTACCAATGAAG
Source organism: Onychomys torridus (assembly GCF_903995425.1). Lineage (NCBI taxonomy): Eukaryota > Metazoa > Chordata > Mammalia > Rodentia > Cricetidae > Onychomys > Onychomys torridus. The sequence continues at coordinate 102,207,319 of NC_050447.1, forward strand.
AGCTTGTGCATTTAATGACTCCCTAGATGGTTCATCAGAACCAACTGTTGGTCTGCAAACATTTATCATAAAACAAGAACAAAAAGTCTGGCTCACTGTTCATCTGTCTGAGGAATAGACCTTCACTTGAACCTGTCTAAGGGAACACTTCTACCCTCCCACTACAGTTGTGGACAGCTTTCAAAGCACCTGGGTACTCTTTCTACACTCTCCTGAAAAGATTCCATAAACTCACAACAAAAACTCCTGTTAACAGAAGCACCTGAATACTTGTTATGTTTCTAACACAGACTTTGGAAAGGCAATAATGAAAACCCTCCACCACAGAAGACCTATAACATTCTGACTAGATGATTCCATTTCCAAAGCTTCCAAAACATTATTCTAAAGCAATGAACTAAGTTGATCTTGCAGTTACATAGATCCAAAGATTCAGGAAAAGATCTGATAGAAAATCTTCTTCATTGAAGATCTGTAGCTGATTGTATGAGCCAACTGGCCTTGACCTCTCTCCTCCACTGGGTGGGGCAGACTACCCAGTGGTAAGAAATTAGCTGTTTGAGTACAGTATGTTAAAAGAAATGGTCAGTCTTGAACAACACATAATATTCTCTGGGCAATACAAGATTCAAATATTGTTACCTCTAATGAAAAAGCTACAGATTGTATACTATACAGTTAGGCACAGAGTCATAATATAAATAGCTGCTCTTCATGAGTTAGTCCTCATTCTGATTTGTGAGTAAGGATGTGAGATCCACTGACACTAAAGCAATTCTACCACATTTATAATCCCACATAGCAGCAAATTCTAAATCTGTGACTATTTGTGACGAAAATTCCCATTATGTCACTGGAACAAAGCTTGTTCTTGTTTCGTGATGTTTCCTCAGTATATAGTCCAGGTTGTCCTTGAATTCTAAATCCTCATGCCTCAGTCTCCCAGAGCTGGGATTACAGGGGTGCTATCACTACTCCTGGTCTTCAAATGGACTCTACCACTTTGACACAGAACTCCTATCTTCAGAATTTATCACGGATCTTCATATGGCAGATGTGGTGTTCAGGGCAAGACTATAACAAAGGTCTATGAGAGAGGAGGCATAAGCTATTTATTAGAGTAAGCAGTTGGGAGAAGCCAAGAACATGACACTACTGCAGTGACCAAGAAAGTGACTGTCCAGTACTGGTTTGGGCTCAGAGCAACCAATAGAACACAGGATGCTCAAGTCACTCTTAAATGAAGAGAGTGGGGGAAAAACAACCACAGAAACACAAAGCAAAATGCAAACCCCCCAAATGATAGGCAACATGACTTAGAATGGTGGGCTTAAGAGACATAAGTGAAGGACTGTTCTTCCCTGAATTCCAGACAGAGGCGGGGAAAGGCAGAAGCTTTAAACAGAGCTTTGCAAAGGTGCTTAGCTCTCACTGTTAGAGGAAATTGTCCCTCTTCCATTCATCTTCTAGATTTCCAATTTTGTTTTCTATCATATAACTGTTAGGAAGGATAATATCAGGAAGAAAGAAGTTCATAGCTCCCACTGTTTCTCAGGATGGAAGCCAGGAATGTGAAATTCCCAGAAAGGATAAAAAAAAACCCAAACCCCTCATGGTCAAAGTGAGGTTAATATCCCCCATCTGACCACCAGGAATGAAAAAGGGCTGAGCAAGAAGGATATGGTTATGGATTTTGCTTTTATTGATTTTTGCTTTACCAATAGCAATTTGGGGGCCTTGGGGCAATTATAGTTGATAGAGGTCAGACAACAAAGACTGTGGGTTTCCAGCCTGCTCTCAATAATTTAGGAGTGAATGATGTCAAATATTGACTTGGGCACTTCCTCCTCCTGTCTAGTTAGTGTCACGGGACAGAAAGCGTCCCATGGATGACACCGTCACATATTTGGTACAGCCACCTCAAGAAGCAGGCATTGCTTCACCACAGGGCAAAGAAAGCACATCCAAAGAGTTTCCAACATTCCCCAGTGCATACTACATAACAGAAGAAACTAGATTCAAAGCCAACATTCCTGATGCCAAAAAAGCCCCACACCCCATACACTCACTAATAAACTGATCATTCTTATCATCCTGCAATTCTTCATTTCTACAAAGAGCAGAGGGGAGCTTGAATGCTGGGTATTTAGGATCATTTAGCATCTCAACTCTTCATACCCTAAACCAGTACAGTAGAGTTGACTTTATAATATTTTTAAATCTCTAGAAGGAGAAAACTGTCAGGAATAAAAGCAAACATGGACAGGCTAAGGCTGTGTCTTGGAGCTTATCTATTAATGCACTAGGCTTCAAGTTCACCCTGCAGTGTTATGGGTTTGGTATACTTCTGAAGGGGACACTGTGGAGATGCTAATGTTTTATTTCTCTTTGCTCTAGAATCATAACCAAACAAGCAGAAGAAAGTCAGTTCCAACTACAAACTAAATTAGCAAAGCCTTCCATGTCATTCACTGTAATATACAAAGAGGATATACATATGGATCTTCCTACGAGTGTGAGGAAGGATAGCATAGCTTTTGTTTGATGCTAATGCTTTAGTTTGGGAGTTCAAGGAAAGAAGGGCTTTTAAATAGAAAGTCCTAGCATTCTTCTCCCAAGGAAAAAACAGTCTATAGCTGGGTAGTGGTGGTACACGTCTTTAATCCCAGCACTCAGGAGGCAGAGGCAGGCAGATGTTTGTGAGTTTGTGGCTAGCTTGATCTACAGAGCAAATGCTAGGACAGTCAAGGCTACACAGAGAAACCCTGTCCCAAAAACCTTCCACACCACCACCAAAAAAATCTGTAGATCACCAGGATATGGGAAGGACCTTTCTGAAACTTTCCATTCTGAAACTTGTCCCTTTATGAACAGGCACTAGCTACCATTGAGGTTGGTAGGAAGTGACCCTTTTTCTGTGTAATTCAGAAACCTTCCCTATTTTCCAATTCAAGGAAAAGACCAAGAGACAAAACTTTGACCACGTCTGAATGTTTGTGGGCTTTTTGTCCCCACAACCAACAACCTTACTTAAACTACCAACTTTGAAACTGCTAAGGCCATGGAAACATTAATTATGACCTTCCTTCATAAAACCTCAACTTCTCTCCCACTTGTACGTTTGACCAATTTACTTTCTTCAAAGCCAGCAGCAGCATTCAGCTCAGTTTGTCAGAAGGAACTCTGAATCTTTACCCAACACCTTGAACTAAATAAGACCAGAACCTGTAGGAAGCTTCATATCTCCACACTCTTTTGTCCATCCAAGTCGCTTATGTAATTCATGTTTTGGCTTTAATTTTGTGGGGGTTTTGGTTGCCATGGGGGAAAAAAACTATGTTCTGACAGTTCTATCTCTTGGCTATTACTGGCCTTCTAATGTACCCACAGAGACACCACAGACACAGACACACACCCACACACAGACACACACACAGACACACACACAGACACACACACACAGATACAGAGACACACAGACACAGACACAGAGAAAACACATAAGCTCGTAGCTAACAGAGCAACACAGACAAAACATAAAGCTTTCCAAAGAGGTTAAGCAAGCATTAAGCAATCAATGTATTGATGTATTGCTTTGCAGCTAGTAGAAATAAACAAAGCAGCTATTTATTGCCAAGAAAACAGCATTTTCAGCTGAAATGATAATAATAGCAATTAATGTTTCCTCAGAATTTAATATTTGTCAGGCACTATGGACTAAATGTCTTCCATGAGCAATTTTATCCATGAATATAAATGTGTCACTGCAATTTTACAGACTATAGTGAGGGTAAGGAAGGCTGAGTAACTTCCATGGTGTTGATTAACAATGGAGCCAAGACTGACACCCAGGGCGACAATTTTGCTGCATAGGAGGTCTTCCCCCAGTGAATGCCTGGCCACACTGATGTCAAGCCCAGCTATCACTGCTTTGGTTATTGATCTTTGGAAGAAACTCAAAATATCACTCAACTCATTTTAAAAAATTGAGCAAAATATAAAATATCTGGGTGTCAAAATGCATACAGCCAGAGGCTCCATCCATCATAATGATCTTTTCTACAGTCTCCAGGAAAAAGTACATGTTATACACAATGGAAATTTATTCAGTGGGAAAGGAGAATAAAGCTAGAAATTTGTAGTAAAATGGATAGATATGGACAATTATATTCATTGTGATAACCAAGTCCACAGAGAAAAATGCCACATGGTCTCCCTTGTGTGTGAATCCTAGTCATTGATTTCTAGAGTCATATGCCTAGCACTGAATGCTGGTAAAGATCAGAAAGATAGAAAGGAGCTGTTATAGAGAGGAGTGATAATAAAATCCATCAGATATGAAACAGAGAATAACAGAGATAGAAAGAGCCAAGCAGGGAGGGGGTTGGGGAGATAGGGAAGAGGAAAGAGCAACAAAACTAAAGATACATTTAAAAGTCACACAGAAAAACCTACTCTTTTATAAGGTTATTAAACATATAATCTGAAAAAAGAAAACTGGAGAGATGGCTCAGTGGTGCAGTGCACTTACTGCTCTTGCAAGAGATTTAGGTCCCAGCCTAGCATGAACATCAAGTAGCTCACACCTGCCTGTAACTCCAAGTCCAAGAAAGCTGATGCTTTCTTATCACTTCTGCAAGATCCTTCATATGTGTGGTTCATACATACACACTCAGGTATACTCAGTGACACACACATGCACATAAAAAATAAGATATAAATGAAAAGAATTTGAGTGAAGGATAAGGCTCTTCCTGGAAGCTGTGAGTTATTTAAAACATTCCCAATACCATGTATGGGACATCTCCCTACAAGCTGTTGGCCAACAAGATCCCAAAACAACACAAGCTACTGCCATCAATCTCTGTTGTTAACCAGAACTTGATAGTAAGGCTCTATTGCTGAAGAAACCCCATACTCAGAGAAAACAAGACAGAGTTGAACTAGAAGCTTCTTCCCAAGTATCTAGTCTTTGTAATGACAGAAGAAGTTATGCAGGCTGCTGGGGCAGAAAAGTCATCAGCAGCTTTCCCCAGCTGTCAATCTTATCAGTTACAATAATGACCTGACTAGTAAGATATACCCTCTGATGCATTAGTGGCACACCTGTGTAGCTAGAGTTTTCCTGCCTGGCCCACAGTCAGGACAAATCTCTCTTACCTGCCAGTCCCACAGTTGCTCAGACCCAACCAAGTAAGCACTCAGAATCTTATATTGATTACAAACTGTGTGGCCATGGCAGGCTTCTTGTTATCTAGTCCTTTTATCTTAAATTAACCCATTTTTATTAATCTATACTTTGCCACGTGGCTTGTGGCTTACTAGTACCTTACATCTTCCTTGTCATGGCGGCGGCTGGCAGTGTCTATCTACCTAGACTTCCACTTCCCACAATTCTCCTCCTCCTTGTCCCACCTACCCTATCCTTCCTGCCTGGCTACTGGCCAATTAGCACTTTATTTATTTTAACCAATCAGAGCAACACATTTGACATACAGAACATCCCACAGCACACCTGTTATGGGGACAACCAACCAGTTTCACGATGGATTCGAGGGCTATTTTACAGGAGGGGCCTCATGCCTGCTTCTGTGAATCTTATTGAGAGCCCACAGCTAGAGAGGTCATAGGCCATAGCAGGACACCTACTACCATTGTTTTGGCTAAATGGTCTTGCTGTCAAATCTCCCTTCAAATATATTTTTATAGCTATAGACTAGTGCTGCTCTTAACCTTAGTCACATAAGTTTCTTAACCACAGCAGTCAGTAGTTAATATAGAGACCTATAACTGGCCAAAGTGATAAGAATAAGTAGTGACATAATGCTCATCACCAAATAAGACAGCTGTCATCTCCTCCAAGGTTCAGGAAGTAACATAGAAGAGATGGGTAAAAAGAATGTAAGGGCCAGAGAATAGGGAGATAAACTGTAAAAATACATTTTCTGGACATGATGTAACTCATGAACTCACTGCAGCTGTGTTTATTTGCATAGGACACACACAAGATTGACAATGTAAACATTTCATCATGGACAAGAAAGGGGCCCATGAGTCCATACTCTTTTATAGGGGACAGTTGTAAATTAATGGTTGTTGGGCAAGGGGGTATCATTTTATCCAATTGTACAGCCATTGATAAGTTGCCTCTGTTTCTGGAAGTTACCTCACAGCTACACTCAGACAAGAAACTAACTAAATTCAATGGCTCACAAACAAAGACATGAAAGTAGGAAGGAAACTTTGGAGGCAGATGGGGGTAAAAGAGCGGAGTTGGCCGGGTGGTGGCGGTGGCGGTGGCGGTGGCGGTGGCGGTGGCGGCGGCGGCGGCGGCGGCGGCGGCGCACGCCTTTAATCCCAGCACTCAGGAGGCAGAGGGAAGCGGATCTTTGTGAGTTCGAGGCCAGCCTGGTCTACAGAGCAAGATCCAGGAAAGGCACAAAAGCTACACAAAGAAACCCTGTCTCAGAAAACCAAAAAAAAAAAAAAAAAAAAAAGAGGGGAGTCGGACATGACAATGGATAAAATTGATTATATAAGCACCCAGAAGTGTCCAAAAGTAAAAAAGGAAATATATGTGTAATATATTCAAATCCTATATGGCCTTTTCCAGAGTTCTTAGTTTTGATTTTCTAATTTAATTCTAAATTTACTGTTTTCTTTTCAATCTAAACAACACTGGCTAGCATATACTTTTATTAAATTTTTATTTATGTATGTGTATGTGTGTCCATGCCCCTATGGTGTACATGTGAAGGTCAGAGGACAACTTGAAGGAGTTTGTTCACTCAACACCATGTGGGTCCCAGGGGTTAAACTCATCATCAGGCTTGGTGGCAAGTACCTCCACCTGCTTAGCCTTCTTGCCAGCACTAGGGGCCATTTTGAGTTTTAGGAGATTTTTGAGTTGTGGGGTAAAGAGAAGAAGAACTACTGTTTTGTTCTCCTCTGTTTTCCACACTGTCGTTTGTTTTGCTTTTCAAACAAGGTCCCATGTAGCCCAGACTGGTTTTCCAACTCAATATGAAGCAGAGGATGACGTTGAACTTCTGAGAATATCCTCCATCCTCTGCCTTCTGAGTGATAGGATTTCAAGCATGTATAGGTGGCTGGGTTTTTTTTTTTCTATAATGGTTTATCTTTCTTTTCTTTAGGTAATAATTGAAATTGGTCCAATTTTTATATCCACAATTTTGTCCATTGGGAATTAGAAAGTATATAGAATTACCCCCAATCTATGTCAATCTATGTCAGTCTCTAAAAATGATTGAGAAAGACTAGATGGCATCATATCAGAGCCTTAGCCCAGGCTGGCAATAGCCATCAACTGATCATTTACCATGTCAACATATGCTAGTAGTGACTCCTGATAGCCCCCCTATCTACCCTGACTCATCAACAGAGAAAGATGTACAAAGTGGAGTCCCCTGGCCCTGCCCTCTTATCAGAGCAGCATGCCTGATTGCTGCCTGTAATATTTGGTAAGATTCTGGCTCTGGATACCTGACCTCATTTGACCCTGCCTTCCTGTGTATCGCTCATCTCCTGGGAAGGAACATGCTTCCCAGCCTCTTCCACATCAGCACTAAGAAAGGAAATTGTAGACTCTGAGTGGTAAGTGACCTGGACAGTGAAGAAGTCTTGGGAGGGAGGTAAGCCAGAGGGGTGAAGAAGCACAATGAGATACTTTCGCCCTGCCAAATTCCCATCCTTCTTTGGGCTAGAAGAGATGCCAGAAAAGAAAGCCAAGAGGAGGTGGGAGGGTAAGTGGAAACAGCTCCTCCTCTTCCCTGGCACTTCCTGGCTGGGTGTCTGTAAACATCGCCCTAGTACACTACCCCACGCAGGGAGTTGGGGAGATGCACAGACTTGCTTAACTGTGTGAGCCATGCCATTTCTATCAGAGGCCTCTGTAACTCCGAGAGAGAAGATGGGCAAGTATGGTGAGCAGGTAGGGACAGGGTAGATGGCATGTAGCCCAATCAATGACCTTTCCAGTAACAGTCAGAGAGCTCTTGGGACAGCTTCCCAGATAAAACTGGACAAGGAAGAAAACCGAAATGTTCTTTTCCTCTCCCACCATCACACTTCCAAGTCTCTCCCTAGGTGCTGTAAAGAGGAACAAGGTGGTATGCCTGGTGGGAGAGCAATCTTCAGAACAGGAGAGCAGCTCTGCCTGGAGACCAAAAGGCAAGCCAGAATGAAAAGCAGACACACTGGGGATGGTGAAATCCCAATCCAAAGACTTGTGGCCAGAGCAGAGCCTGTAAGTAAATGTGAACTTGCCAATGGCTCTCCTTGCATGAGCCAAAAGTCAATGTTTGACAGACTGGGATCTGTGCCAAACTCCAGCTCAGTGGCCTCCCACAGGGGACGACTTCAAAGAAATGAGATTTAGTGAAACAATCTGTGCCTGTTGCCAGAGGCCTGGGCTCACAGGTCAGACTCTGAGCCTGTCTTCTGGGCTCCCAACACTCCATGCTCAGTTCCTCCCCAGGTACTCAACACCATTATTAAATGTTTTATTGATCTGCCCTGTCCACTAGGCAGAGGTAAGAATTGACCTCTTTTGGACATAATATCCTCAGGACCAAATAAGCTAGCTCTAGATTTATCAATATAAATATATAATGGCTGCTAGACACATGGCCTTCCAGCACTTGACATGTGGCCAGTGCAAACAGAGATTCATCATAAGTTTAAAATGCACAGTGGATTTCAAAAAGTATGCATGAAAAATAAAATAAGACATCTCTTTAATTATTTTCTTATTTAAATACTGAAATCACATTTTACACATTAGGTTACATAGAAAAGACCATTGAGATGGATGTCTCTGCTTCTTCTCTTCCTTTTAAAATCTCCTATGTGGCTTGTATTGTGTTTACATTGCACTGCATTGTTCTGAGCATGCTGTAAGATGGATGAATGAAAATAAAAGGGAACAGGAGACTGAAAGTCGACCTAAGTCGACCTAAGATCAGCATTAATATTTTTACATCAACATAGAAGGAGTGGATCAAATGGGTGGGAATAAATGAAGCATAGCTGTTTGGGAAGCAACTTTTGTATCTGGAGCTACATTTCACTCTGAGTCATCGCTGTGAGAAAATGCTTATTATTCTTAACCAGAACGCCTAAAGGATGAGAGAAGGACAGGCCATTGGCCAGGCCACAGGAAGCAGACCAGACTCAGTTTTCAACCCTGTAGTAAGGATTTAGGAGAGTAGAAGAACCTAGCCAGCACTGCTAGGAATTATCAGGGAAGAAAGAAGGGAGGGAGGGAGGGAGGGAGGGAGGGAGGGAGGGGAGGGGAGGGAGGGGAGGGAAGGAGGAGGAGGGAGAGAGAGAGAGGGATTAGTTACAAACAACTAATCTGGGCCTCTCACACTCTCCAAAGCTTTTCCTCATTCTAAATATAAAACTCCCATTTTCTGATTGCTTTCAATACACTCATTAGACTTATTTTTTAATATATAACCTTCCACTGGCATCTCAAAATCAATTCAACCAAGCTTTTATAGAATTTTATCAAAAACTTAAAGACAAGGATGGAATATTTTCTTAACTCAGTGTCTAAGTATTGTCTTGATATCCAAGCCAGACCGACTGGCTAGAGCTAGAAATAGGGTAGAAATGTAGATAGAAGGAGAACAGAAAACAGTAGCTCAATGTCTCTCAGGAACATTGATGCAAAACAAAAATGCCTAATGAAATATTAGCAAAGTCAGTTCAGCAGCATAGTAAAGAGAAAGTGAGATGGTTCAAGATATTAAAACCAATCAAGGTAATGACTATTGATGACATTAACCAGAAAAAAAAAGACAAAAATTATATGATCCCCACAAGTACTACAAAAACAAAAATAGATCCCCTCAAAAATAATCCAATGCTTTTCTTGATGAAAACACTCAATAAACTAGGAATCACCTCAACAGAATTAAAGCTACATATGAAAACCCTATAGGGAATATTGCAAACAATGGCAAAAGATTGAAAAATCTTCTTTTTAGATCAGTGAGAAGCTAGGCATGGTGCTGCAGGCCTATAAGCCTAGTACTCAGGAGGACATGCAGGAAGAGTCTGCATTCACAGTCAGCATGCCATTCACACCAAGTGTGACTCTAGACTGAGAAACACAGTGAGACCCTATTTCAAAACCAAACAACAACAAATAAAAACTCCCAGATCAGCAATTTCACATGGTGCCAGAGATTCCCGAAGAAAGAGAAATAAGAGAAGTACTCCAGCCAGAGAAGAAAGGAGACATCACTGCAAATCTTCATCTCTCTCTCTCCTCTCTAAACCCAATCCCCTAGTCTCATCCCCAGCTCCATAGCAGACCACCTGCTGCGGGCTCCCCTTTCTCTCTTCCTCTACCTCCAATAGATCACACAGACCTTCCCCTTCAAACATCCTTTCCCAACTCAGCACTTTACCCCACCCTAACTCCAGCAGGCATTCCCTGGGAACCCACTAAACACAAGTAACCTAACTGGAGATCTTCCTCTCTCCCTCCTCTACAAACCCAATCCTCCAGTCTCACACCCAGCTCCATGGTAGACCACTTCTGTGGCTTCCCTCCCCTCTCTGCCCCCATCTGCAGTGGATCACACAGAACTTCTCTTCTAACCTTCCTCCCCACTCATCCTGTTGTCCCAGCCCCCAACTTGAGCAGGCATTCCCTGGGAAGCTGCCAGCTAAGCCTGCCAGAGAAGCACATAAGTCAGCAAAGTAGGTAGGTGAGCTTCAGATCTTCACTCTAAGCAAAAATCATTTTTGCATTTTCCTACAGAAACAATGACCATTCTCTAAAGGAAATTACAAAAATGATTCTATTTACAGGAGTATAAAAATAATGAAACACTTAGCAATTAATTATCAAGGTGAAGATTTGTATAAACACTGATCAAAGAAATTTAAACCATAAATGAAATTATATTCCATGTTCATGGAAAGGAACAATTAATCATGCCCAGGTGTCAATTCTACACAAGACATTAAATGGATTTAATGAAGTCTACCCCAAAATCCAAATGATTTTTTTTTTGCAGAAATAGAAAACCACCCTAATATTCACATGGAATTATAAAGAACAAGAAAATAACTGAAACAATCTTTTTTTTTTTAAATGGAAATAAGAGATAGTTTATTCTGGAGCCATTTTGAGTGGACATCACCTGAGCACACAGATTGAGTTACCCAAAATTACATGTCCCATGAGAAGCAGTTTTGTATGTTTACAGAACAAACACATCAAGGCAAGTTTAAAATACATTGGTGGCACCTCAGAGAGACAAGTACAGCAAGATGGGCGAAGCTTTTCTGTAGGCCTAAGATGCTGTATTATGACATCCTTAGCTTTGGTTGGTGGAAGCTAGAGGTCTGCTAAGTTTATAGATTCCAAAATGTCCTTATCTATTAGTCACTAGACTAGTTGAGAGTCCGGAGGTGAATCACCTTGTCTTGGGTTAGTTATAGACTTTTGGAACAGTTTTTTCTTGCCTACTTCTATGTTGCGACTGGAAGGTGACAACATTTCAATGTCTCCTCAGTACTGAAATTTTTTTTTTACTTGTATCTTTAAGCTTATTTTTAATTGATAATTTTTATTACACAATATATTCTTATCATGCTTCCCCCTCCCCCAACTCTTCCCAGGACCTCTCTATCTTCCTATCCACCCAATCCCACGCCCTTTATGTATTTCTCTTTCAAAAAACAAACCCAAAACCCCAAGAAACACACACACACACACAGACACACACACACACACAACCACAGAAAATTGGAAACCAAAACATACAAACAAAAGACAAATAAGACAATAAGACAAAAAATGCCCAAACAAAGCAACATGAGACAAATAGTCTACAAAAACACTGCAGAGTTTTTTGTTGGCCACTGAAACAATCTTGAAAGGGAACAAAGCTAAATGAAGTCAGATCCTTATAACCTGGGCTGGTGGTATGGTTCAGTGGGTAGAGTTCTTATTATCTCACCATGAGGACTAGAGCTCAGATGCTTAGAACCCATGTGTGGTGGTTTGAATAAGGATGGTCCTCTTAGAGTCATGTATTTGAATGCTTAGGGAGTGGCACTGTTTGAAAGGATTAGGAGGTGTGGCCTTGGTGGAGAAAGTGTGTCACTGGGGGTGGGCTTAGGCTCTCTCTTCCTGCTGCATTTTGACCTGGATGAAGAACTCTCAGCTCCAGCAACATATATGCTTGCATGCCGCCAGGTTCCTGCATGACTAAACCTCTGAAACTGTAAGCCAGTCCCAATTAAATGCTTTCTTTTATAAGAGTTGCCTTGGTCATGGCATCTCTTCACAGCAACAGAACATTGACTAAGATACCATGTGAAAAACTGTGTGGGCATAGCAGAGTGCCTATAATCCCAGCCCTCTGAAAGCAAAAACAAGGAGTATCTGGAACAAGCTGGCTAGCTAGAGCAGTTGATCAGTGAGTGCTGGGTTTAACTGAGATATATTGCCTCAGTGAATAAAGTGGAAAGTGATAAAAGACAGCCAATGTCAACACTGGGTCTTACATCCAAGTACACATACATACATACAAACATATGTAAACATATTTGTTCAAAGACACACTGACCATGCATGCATACATATGCAAAAATTATGAACAAGTTCTGTCAACCAAAGCACAGTAGTACTGACTAAGCACACACATAGAGAGACTATATATATATGAATGCAGGAAGGAAAATCCTTGCATTAATTACTTTTCCTTATTTGACCAAATACCTGGTGAGAAGCAATTTAAGGGGAGAAGGGCTGCTTCTGGCTTACAGAAGATTATTTCGTTATGGTGGGGAAGACATGGAAGTAGGAAGGGGCTGGGGTTAGCACCTTACATTCATAGGAAGGAGAGGCTGAACAGGATGTGTGGCAGATTATAAAGCCTCAAGGCCTACTCCCAGAGACCCACTTCCTCCAACAACACTCTATCTCGTCAAGGTTTCACAATCTCCTCACCAGTGCCACCAGGAGAGGACCAAGTGGCAAACATTTGAGCCTATGTGGCACATTTCACACTCAAACCACTCCTTATGTGTATGGCCGAAGGGTTGGGTTGGGTTGGGTTTGTTTTGTTTAATTTTGTTTTGTTTTGCAAAAGTGATAGATAGGATCCTTCAGTGGAGAAAGGACGGTTTTCAACAAATGGTCCAAACTGGATAGGAACATGCAAAAGAACCTCACCTACCATTATTTAATACCACGTTTGACAATAACTCAAAGTGGAACATAGACTTAAAATTCTTAAGCAAAAACCTAACCAAAGCTTTCTGACCTTCATGATCTTGTGTTTAGCAAGGAATTTTTGGACATGACACCAAAGACAAGGTAGGCAACAACAAATATAGACAAATTGTACTTCGTGGAAATAATGTAAAACTCTCTTCAGCAAAGGACTGACTGTGTGAAATAGCAACAGTGTGAAATGGTAAGCCAGGGAAAAGCAGAAACATTTACAAACTATGTATCTGATAAGGTAGTAATATTCAGATTGTGGATCTTAGAACAGCTAAAATTCAACATAACAAAACAGTATGAATAAGAAAATAGGCAAAGGATTTGCAATGTTACCTCTCTTAAAAGCCACACACATGTGCACATATACACACACATGAGGGGCTGGAGAGATGGGTCAGCAGCTAGAGCACTTACTGCTATTGCAGAGAACTGAGTTCAGTTCTCAGCACCCACACTGGGCAGCTCACAACTATCTGTAATTCTCACAGAATAAAACACCATCCTCTGGCCTCTGTGGGTCCTGCACACGTGTTACACATAAACTCACATAGGTACACACACATATACATAATTTTAAGATATATGTGTACACACACACACACACACACATACACACGCAAGTAATAAGATGCTTATCACCCAACTTCTATATCTACGGTTGTCAATTTCACAGAGAAATAAAGAATGGTTGGTCTCAAGGACTTTGTGTGAAGTGGGAATGGGGAGGTAGTGTTTTAGCAGTTTCCAATGAGAAAGATGAAGCAATTATGGGGGAGGATGGGAGTGACGGCTACATAATAGTGTGACCGAACATCTCGAAGAGCTTATGGTGATCAATGTTATGGTCCATACAACTATAAAGAGCTGGGGGCGGGAGAGAAGCAAGGGAAGAAAGAAAGAGGAAGAAGAAAGATGTCAGAAGTCAAACTGGGCCTTGGATGGTCACTATCAGAATTCACATACATACCTCTACAACTAATGACACTAAAATTTATGATTATTTTCATAGCAATCTTATCCTACAAACACTGATGAGTAAACTAAATTTAATAAAATAAAATAATTTGTTCAAGGATATGGGGAAGTGATATTTTAAAATCAGGTCTGGTGTACTGCTGAATGGGAGGTATGCTTTGTCAACTGAGGCTAATAAAATGGAGGAGTATCATCAAATGAGAGGAAATGGAAGTCAAGAGATGAACGTATGCAGAAACCCCTGCTATGATCTGCTAAGAGACTTTCCAGACACCTCCACAAATCATTTATGATATAGAAATCTCAGCGCATGAGGGCTGATGTCATGTCCTGTGAATGCCCTTTTATTCTCTCCAGAAACATCTTTAAAATTTAACCCTAGAAACAAAAATGAAGGGCTGGGGAGATGGCTCAGTTGTTGGGCATTCACCTAGTATGGGAAAGGCCCTTGGTTCCATCCCCAGTACCACCTAAACAAATAAGAATCAAAAGAATATGAGTCAAGGCATGGAGAAGAAATTCTTGCTGTGAAAGGTTAATAATCTGATTTCTTAACATCTCCTTTTCTCTAAATCTGGAAAATGGATGACGCAGCAAAATAAAAAGAAAGAAAGAAAGAAAGAAAGAAAGAAAGAAAGAAAGAAAGAAAGAAAGAAAGAAAGAAAGAAAGAAAGAAAGAAATCCTGAGGAAAACCGGAAGCATTCTTCATACACATTAACTTTGCTGAAAAAGAATGTCCCAGAGATTGGGTCTGCCTTCTGAAATATTATATATGAACAAAGTAAAGCCAGGGTCTGAGACAGATCATCAAATCATTGGTTCTTAATAGACAGCTGTGGCTAATGTGTGCCTCTGCCCGCATTGCAATCCTGAAGAGCACACCCTGGCGCTGAGGTTATTAGGCAACTCAGTGAAATGGGACAGAAAACCCCCTAAGGAGCCGGAGCTCCGGAATCTGCTAGACTCATTTCCACGCTCACCCGGGAACCCAGAAAATCACTTTCAGATGCTACCCAGGACTGATGCTGCCTGCCGGGAAGAGCTGGATCGACAGAGCCTTCGCCAGCACCTCCTTCTGCCCTTCACAGCTACCAGTCTTTTTTTTTTTTTTTTTTTTTCTGGAAATTCACAAACTTCCTTCCCTCGCAGCAAAGCTTTATGCCAAGGCTGCCCACTGCCCATCTCTCTCCATCCATTTAGTGCCTGGAAAACACAAGAAGGGGAAACAAAGGGCAAATACCAGTCTGTGACCTCTGTCTGGAGTTAGCCAAGCATGATGTGTGAATCAGGTGTGTGGAATGGAAGTTTCCATGGCAACGAGACTGCCAGCCAGGCAAGGCCTTCACGTACTCTTTCCACCAAGGTAATAGAAACAAATGAGGCCACCTGAGGGACCTCAGCAAACCGGGAGGCAGCCAAGTTCAGGGTTATCCAGTGACTGGGAGGGTCTGGGTCTGCAGGCGGTCCTCCCACACCCCTAGCTCTGGATTCTTGCCAGCAGCTCCGACCCAGGTCCCATCACCACCTTTTGCAGGCAGAAAGCTTGGGCTTGTCGGGGAGTTGCTCGAAGGTAAAACGTAGAAGGGGCTAGGAAAACATGTTTAAGGAAGATACAGCTGTGTCTGTCAACATGCTGGGCTACTTTGGCCTTGACAGAAGTGACTCTATTTTCTGGAAGCTTTTTTGCTTGACCTTTTAATGTGTTTTGATTTGTAAACTCGGACCCTCAGGAAGGGATCCTGAGCTATATTTTGTACTTTGGGGATGTAAAAATTTACACTAAATTTTAGCATATATAGACACTAGAATTATTCAAAACTTAGGGAGAAAAAAGTTAAAAAAAAAAAAAAAAGCCTTTTTTTTTTTAACCCCCATGAGTTGGCAGAAAGGAAAGGAAAAAAAGGCACACGATTTTAATGAAATCAAGGCATGCCTGGGCTCATATGGTTGCCCAGTCTGTGTTGACCTGATGGAGTTTCTGAGATGTTAAAGAGGTCAGCAGGCTGTTTCTGGAAGGAAACTGGGAGACAGCAAATTCCACTTCCCCTATCCCCACTGTTTTTAGCTCTCTAGATAGGGTTTCGATCCTTCACCGCTTTACTCCACAGGCTGAATCGAAGTTCCTCCTGCGGCCTCGGCTAAGGGCTCCGCTTCAGCAGACTGTGACAAAGCCCTGCAGTTAGCAGCCGGTCCTTCCCAGTGCACCAGCGGAATGTGTCTCATCAGGGCCCTGACCCAGCACCCAGAAGCCGCTCCCTGCCTTTCAGACAGTTCCTGGTGGTGCTCTGGGGAGTGCCCACCCCCAAGCGTGGTTTCCTGCACCAACTACCCCCGTGAAGCTTCCTACTGCGGTTCACGGTGGCTCTGCACATCCCAGGCAAATTCAACAAATTTTAGTTGCATCAATGCAGGAGAACGCTTATCAGGTTTTGAATATTTGAAATAAGTTCAAATATTCCAGGTGATACTGAACCATGCAGAATATCAAACCCTGTACATACCATGCTGTTCCTATCTGTACATAATCAGTTTGTGCACAAACCATGCTGCTCCTACATATACACACCCACTCAGCAAACACACCGTCCTGCTTCTCATGTATACACCCACTTAGTACACCATGCTGTCCCTATATGTACACATCCACTCTGTACACACACTATGCTATTCCTATAAGTATATTCCTATGAAAACATTTAACTTGTAAGTTAGCATAGTAAGAGATGAACAATAATAGAGAAATTACAGCAAACACTGCATTTTATTTCAGAATATTACTTATGGGAATGTCTGTCTCTCTTTTCCTTGTTTCACTTCCCTCCTCCTTCCCATCTCAAAGTCTCTTAATTCCTCACTGCACAATAATATTTTCAGATCATAGTTGACTACACCTGATAGGAAACTGAGAGCTCTAAAGCCCAGGTAGGTTGACTCTCTCATCTAGCTCTTCTAGTTATTGATTCCTGCATATAGAATGCAGCCATATCTCAATATTTCACCTCAGACCATATTCCTTTCAGAAAGCCTCAGTCTCTGCAAAATTTTGTAGATTTCTTGTCCTTCCAAAGTGTCTGGCACTCTCTGGCTATGTCTGGGAGAGAGACAAAAGAGGATCCATCCTGAATGTGGTCAGCACTGTGTCGTAAGATGGGGCCCCAATCAAATCAAATGGGAGACTGAGGAAGGCAGCTGAATACCTGTCAGGGCCACAGAACAAGCTGCTCCTGCCATCTTGCCTTTCCCACCCACCATATTGGATGCATTCCTCTAAATGTGAGAATGAAGCCCCTTCCCTTAACTTGCTCTCTGTCAACAATGAAAAAGTAACTAAGACATTGCCCATGACACAACTTTCCGCGTTACCTTCTGACTTCCATCCAACCAGAACAAGATGGTACCTTATCTACATTTACATCTGTAGATGGATTTTTCTTTTGGGTGCCAGCTCACAAATAACAACACAGAGACTTACTATTAATTATGAAAGCTCAGCCATAGCTTGGACGTGTCCCTAAGTAGTTCTTACAACTTAAATTAACCCATATCTTTTAATCTGCAGTCTTTTATGTGGCTCGGTTACCTTCACTCTGTACTGTCCATCTTGCTTCCTCTGCATCTGGTTGGTGACTTTGCCTTTCTTCTTCCCAGAGCTCTCTGTCCCCAGAAGTCCCGCCTAACCTCTTCCTGCCTAGCTATTGGATACTCACCTCTTTATTAAACCAATCTGATGGTGCCTTGACAAAGACACATCTTCACAGTGTAAACAAATATTCTGCAACATACCTCAACTATGGGACTTGCATGCAATAGCGGCCCATGAAGATGGACCAAAAAGCAAGGGATGGAGGGATGAACACAAGAATGAGCAGAGCTTCTGCAGCCTCCTGGTCCCACACCTTCAGAATGATTACTTCAGCTCCAAGGACCTGAGATTCTGATTGGAAATTAACAGAGCACCTGCCCAAGATTATTAAGAGCCATCAAAGGAAATTTTACATAGAAAATGGTCTGTGGAAACTTCACTAAATCTCTGTATTAGGTACTTCCCAGCAGGAGGCTAAGCGGGGAAGGAGAGGATTCATACACAGCTACAGGGACAGCCATAGTCCCAGAAAAACTAAGTTATGGGATTCACAAAAAGCTCTAGAAATGAAGGGTAGGTTTCCACATACAGCACTGACTGACTCTGTTCAGAGAAAAATTATGTTTGTTTTGGTCCATTTTGGACCTAGAAATCATTGGCCACAGCTTCTCATTTATAACCTCTAATAAATGGGACAACAAATTGAATATCTCAGTTAAAAAGTGTTTGGAACGGGGAATGATTCAGACTGCCATGTTTCAGATTTTCCAGTATATGAAATTGCAAAAAAAAAAAAAAAAAAAAAAATTAGGGTACCATGTCACCACCTGACAAGTTTTAGATTTCAGTGCATTTGCGATTCCAAAACGTTTGGGTTAAGTATACTCAATCTGGAAGACGAAGAATGGTATCGGGGCTTTTGGTTCTTCTCAGTCAGCTCAGTGTCCTGGCTTCAAGCACACCACATCTACATGTCGCCATGCTCTGGGATCCCTAAGCGACCACACCTGCACTGTTGAAGACATTCTTAAGCAATCTTTTCTGATTTGCTTAATCATGTCTCTTCTGACCTAGTGTGTTCCTCTCATCATCCCACAATCCCTTTCTTCCCTCCATGCTTCCCCTTGTACGTGAGACCCTATTCCTAAACACAGGGAGGACCTCCCACAATCACTGCAGGCAAATCTGGAGGGCCAGAACAGGGGCAAGTCTGGGTTATAAAACACAGGATTTGGTACAGAAGGTCAAGGGCAAGAAGTGTAGTAAGAGTCAGAAAATAACACTAAGGCAGCTGCCAAGAAAACCAAACCGTGTGAGAAAATTGGCTCCCTGTTCAGTTTTTGATGGTGTCGTATTCTTGGGGATCATAAGTGACCCCTCGCAGGCTCCAGTGCTGATGGTCTCCAGCTGACGTGCTATTAGGTGATGGGAACTTGAGAAGATGAGGCCAGATGGAAGGGTACATCACTGGGGTATGATTTTAAAGGGAAGGGATAGTGGTACCCAGGTCCCATCCTCTGTCTCTCTGCTTCTTGGCCACCATAATGTACAGAGCTTTCCTCTGCCCTGGACTCCTCACCACAAGGTGACAGGGCCAAATGACCATGGATGGAGATCTCTACAACTGTGAACCAAAGTAAACATGTCTTCCCTCAAAGCGGATTTTCCTCAGGTATTCTCTCACAGTGGTTCAAACACCAAGGCAAATGGTTTCAGCTTCAAGATGCTGTGACAGATGAACATGGGACACTGTAAAGAGGACCCACATCATTTATATTTACATGGGGAGGAGTACAGAAGGTGGCTCCCTGCTGGAGCACTTCACATGATCCTCATGCTGACCTAGACGAAGGTGGAAGAACTGAAACAGGACACAACATAAAGACTGAGCACCAGGGTGGTGAGGAAACAGCACGCTAGAGAGGGCCCAGCCCTCCCTGCAATCAGAGTGCTACAGGCTACGGCCATGAGGGATGTCACAAAACTGTGTCTCAACCCGCTCTGCGCAGACAATGAAAAAAGGGCTCACACCACATGGCTGTCACGGGGAAGAGAATGACCCACAGATCTGGAAGGTGTCTGCCCGGTCCATAGCAAGAACAGAGAAGAGCCAGTGGAAGATGACCAGATCTGATGGTGCCAGCCATGAATTTGGAAAGGTAAGGTGGGAAAAACAGCAGAGCGGGCAAAAGATATGAACATATGGGAGAGGAAAGAAAACTTTGAAGGCTGTGTTAGCAGAGGGGAAAGAGAGAAGATAAGAAAACTGAGGTCACAAGTGGTTTACTAGTGGACACTTGGCACTTAAATGCCCCCCTCAAAACAAGGAGTTAAAATGAAGAAAAAGCCACATGAATCAATGAAGTCATCAAGCCCCAGCAGAAAAACCTAAAAGAGGAGCTTGAAGAAGTGACAGTATCCAATACAATAGCCAAGTGACCCATAAAACACAATAATGGGAGATCCAACCTAATGAAAAAAATTGCCAAGAAACAAAACAAAATAATAGGAAAGTATTTTTCATTTAAATTAGGAGTGTATGTGTGCACCTACGTGTGTATCCACTGTATAAAATTGGACTCACCTTGAATGTCAATCCTTGCCTTCTACCTTAAGAGAGGTACATTCTCTCTCTCCCTCCCTCCCCCTCTCCTCCCCTCTCTCCCCCTCTCTCTTCCTCTGTCCCCTCCCCTGTATATACCAGGCTAACTGGCCTGTGAGCTCCTGGTAGGAACTCAGAGAATGCCGACGCTTGCAGAATGGGGATTGCGTTTATACAGGTTCAGGGAATTTGAACACAGACCCTCATGCTTCCATAGCAATTGCTTTTACCCACTGAGTTGTCTCCTCAGCCCTAGGGAAGCATTTTTTCAAAAGGAGCGACAGGGTTACAAGATGGGCTGTCTGAAATACTAGTGTGGAGAGAGTACAACTTTCCTGAGAAGCAACATTCTAAGGTATTCAGGGGCCCTCAAAAAGACAGAATAATTCTCAAAAACAGAAATATAACTTGGTAAAATAATTATGAATTCAGAAAAAGTATTCCTGCCTCAACAGCGTGACTTAGATGTAACACATTAAACCAACACTAACATCACCACGCCACCATAAACAAAGCCCCAAACCCATCTGGAAATGGTAATGTGAATTGTGACACAGACATATCAAGAATCACAATACAACCGCCAGATTTAATGTTGATTCCCCCCCCCCCTCATTTTCTGGAGCTGGGGATGAAACCCAGAACTTCACATATGGTAAACACACACACACACACACACACACACACACACACACACACACACACACTACACTGAGCTACACTAAATATAGTGTTTGTTGTATTGTTTAGAAGGCCTAACCAATACAATGTTTTGTATATGTGTACATATACACAGTGTACAGACCTCTCTCTCTCTCTCTCTCTCTCTCTCTCTCTCTCTTTCTCTCAGAAGTACTAAAATTCTCTCTAGATTATATGACTACAGTTTTTTTCTTTTGCTTTTTTACATTTTCCAAGTTTTATATAATAAGTATAAATTGCCATATAGCTAAAAGTTATATTTGAGTGGCAGGTGTGATTTAAACCTGCTGTCTCAGCTATCTAGAGGCTGAGGCTGAGGATCACTTGAGCCTGAGTACTCATGTCTAGGTAGGCCAGTCTAGGAAATATATCAAGATCTTGTCTCTTCATAAAAAGTAATAATTACTTATATTTTGATGGTTCATCTTCATTGCCAATTTGATAAGATATGGACCAACAAAGAGACAGGCATCAGGGAAGCTCTCTAAGCATTTCCAGAAGCGTTTAGCTGAGGAGGGAGGACCCATGCTAAACATGGGCAGCACTATGCCATGGGCCAGGTCCTAAACTGAAGCAAAAGGAGAAAGCGAGCTGAGCACAGACACCCATCACTGGCTGATTCCTAACTGCAGATGCAATGTGACCACTTGCCCCATTCATAAACCCTTCCAACTAGGAGCCAAAATGCATCCCCCCTCCCTTAGCTGCCTCTTGGAAAGCATTTTACTGTAGCCAAGATGAAAAGTAACACACACACACATACACACAGACAGATGGATGGATGGATGGACACACACAGAAAGACAGAAATCAATGATTTTAGTTGAGAAGCAAAAATAATATTTAGAGATAGCCATTCATGGGAAAATGAAAGTACTCCATGTTCTCAGCTGTCCATGGATGGAGCCTTTAATTTTTCAATAGAGCACATCTCCCCTGGATATCCTGAAACTATGTGTGATACTAAAATCCATGTAGGGGACTGGAGATATGGCTCAGTGGCAGGGAACCTTCCTACAATGTGTCCGGGGCTTATTTCTCACCATCCCATATTTGTGCATGAATAACTCAAATATACAAGATTGTTCTTTCCACAACAAATTCCTCTCAGGAAGTCTTTCATCATTGTTTTTTTTTTTTTTCCAGAGAAAACAGTTATAAAAAGAGTATGTTTCAACCCTATTTTGAGTCTTAATCTTTCGAAGGAGTCTAAACTATAGGCTCTGGACAACCTTAGACCATCCGGCTTCCCTCTTCCTCCTCATGCCCAACCCCAGGCTCCATGTGGTTTGTGCCTCCAGCTAGCTGCATCTGGCTGCCTTCTTTGACAGTGCACAGGCTTGCCTCTGAAACACCGCCTTCAGACCAAGATGGCAGTGTAGTCTTTGATTTCTTTGGGGCTCTCTTCAACTTTCAGAACAGCATCCTCAGTTCAAAGGCAACTTAAAGGTTTCAGACGCACAGCTCAGTGTCAGATGCGCGTCCAGGATATTTACAAGCACCACAGGAAACAACTGCATGTGTGGTATCACCAAAGAGTAAACCAGTGTGTCAGAAGTCAGTATGAGACTCATTTCAGATGTCACGTGACACTCTCCACGCTCAGCAAACAGTCCAAGCTGGGACCAGGGCAGGAAGTTGAAGCTGGCAACAGCCCACGACTGCAAAGAGGAAAATAAGTGGTGGTAACTTGAAATGAAAGAGAGAAGCTTGACATTTTTTTCTATTACCAAACCAGGCAATTAAAACATTAAATGTGAAATCAGAGGCACTGTAAATTTCCTAATATGGTATAAGTGCTGAGTTTCCAAAATGATGTTTTCTCATCTTTCAACATATCAAAGAACATGCCAAAACCCCAAGGAAACATTTCCATTTTGAAAACAAATAAACCACACACATCCACATTCTATTAATAGTGTTGTCTTGCCCTAAAGACCCTGCATCCTTAGTCAAAATCCCACTGTAGTTTACACAAATCTTAATATTATTGGAAAGTTCCATCCAAAATCAACTGAACATGTGTAGGTACGCTGGGTGGGACTGAGGCAAAAGCAACAGAACCCGTTCTGTGTTTTCCTCACTGGAGACTAAATGCAATGTTTCTCACACCTAAGAACTTTGCAAACATGTTCTCCAGCTGCGGAGGTACTTCTTAAGAGATGAAGGCTGGCAACAGACACTTAGGTACAAGCCAACAGCACAAAATTGGGAGGAACTAGGAGACAGCGTGTATACTTAGAACAGAAAAGCCAGTAGAAAGTGTCAGATGAGCAAGGCAGGTAAAAGGCCTCCACATCCAACCACACACTCCTGCCTTTGCCACCAGGAAAGGGTGTGGGGAAAGCCAGCTCATCACATTCCCTGTCCAGAGACAAGAAAACAATTAAATGTGGTACCCTCTTCCCTCTGTTCCAACACCTACACACTGAACCCCTGCACTGGGCAGTGAGTCTGATGCTGGGGGTAAGCATAATAGCCTTGCAGACAGCATGGATTCTGACCCCCAAGTGCTTCTGTCTTTAATGAGTTACAGAGCAACATTCAAAAGTTAAAAAAAAAACAACCATATAGAAGAACAAAAGGTCATTTATTCAATCTTTAAACAGATTAACCATGAAGATGGCCAGGCCAATCCCAAAGCCTGCATTGACAGCCTTATTGTTGTAAGCCCTGAATCATGAACTCTATGATGTTTCCACAAGGGACAAAAGGAGAGAGACCCAGTTTGATCCAGTCACATCCCCACCCACCCAAAGTCCCAGCTTGGACCTTTTGCTGAGCAAGGAGCAAATCATGTGGCATCTGAAATGAGTATCATACTAATTTCTGACACACAGGTTTACTCTTTGGTAACACCATACATGCAAGACACTAACTGGAATATAATTAAAGGGAAAGACAGGGAAGTGTGGCCACTGGAGTCTCTCTTTTAAGCTCAAAGTTCAAATTCTGCCCCAGCTATTCTACATGCTACTTGAATGATGAAGTGAATTCACTCTGTTTCCAATGCTTTTCATCAACAAACACTGCATTGCGGGCTCTCTTCTGGCCTCCACACAATTCTGAATGCAATTTATTTAACCCAACAATAAACAATAGCAGTTGGTTCTGCTAATAGGCACAGTTTAATGGGTGGGGAAACTGGCACAATTTATAATTCAAGTTTCAGTGGTCTGGCTCCACAGTCTGGGTCTGAAGGTCTAGGATGCCTCATGCCTCATGATCAATGGCTTGCTTTTCAGTGAGATGGACATGAGGCACCCAGTGCAGGGCCTGGCATTTAGCAGGGGCTGAATAATTCATTTCCCCACTCCTACTTCTTCCTGCTCGCTCTCTCTCTCCCCACACTGTGAGAGGCTGGAGGCAAGACTCCACACACACAGAAAGGCAGCTGTGTCAATCTGCAAGGGCTGTGGAGCTGCAAGGCAGGCCGGAAAACGAGTCTGTCTGTGTCCCCTGAGGCCTGGAACAAGAGCTGAAACTTGGGCAGGATGTTCAGCGTCTCCACAGACGCGGCCTCTGTTTGTTAGAGTCTGCATTCGAGACACAACCAACTCAGACAGAACCGAGGAAGCTAGAAACTACATATGTCAGTGTCAGGTGAACACCATCTACACACATGCACGCAACACATCTAAAAACGTAAATCCTTTGGACTGCAGAGGAAAAATCATCTACTTTTTCCAGAACCTTCCACAGCCTAGAAATTGGCTAAGCTCCTGTGCCAGGCTGCAGCTTGCTTTCAGACAGTCCAGAGACTGCTGGGAGCTACAAGATAGAGTCTCTTCTGAAAATTATTAAGAACAAATTAGGCTCAAGGGCCCAGGGGAGCCATGTTGTAAAACATGAGAAAATTTTGTTTTCCATCTCTTCAGTTGCATTTCCATGAACTAATGGCGGCATTCAAAGGGAAGACGGGGACTATTTTTGTATCTTGGTCGAAGTTGAGAATATCAGTGAGGGAAGTGCAAATGTTATCTATTAAGCAATTTCATTAGTCATGCAAGTGCTGATGTGCACATCACAGTGGACTCAACATCAGTGGGTTTGCCCAGAGCACAAATGAGTGTCTATTACTTACAAGAAGTTTTCACACATGACACCAGGTAGGAATGCTGCCTAGCACACTGTCATTTATTCCTTAACTAATAAAAACCCTACTTATTGGGGGAGGGGGGCTAAACCAAGGACATTATTTTATTACTGAGAATATATTACCACAGTTGATTATTCCATTGCCATTCCAACCCCAAGAACTCACCAGCATGGTTTAAAAGTCATTAAGAAGGAAAGCTGAACTATGATCTCAGCCTGCCAAATCCTGCAAAACTCCAGCATCTCTATCCATGTCAGGGGAGGGAAGCAACAGCTCTAAGCTGCTGCTGTTGTGTGCAAGCCTGATTTTTCTGCTTTACAAACGTATCACTCACATAGCATACTACAGAGACTCATGAAGAGGCCAGGTGCACCCACCATGAATTGAGTTTTTCATATGTTTTCACTGCTTTTTAGCACAATCGAGGGATGTAAGTGAAGGAGCCCTCTTCATAAAATGTTCATTAGAAATGGCAAGTTTCTAGCTGAGAAACAAAAATGGGATTCCCCAACTTCTTCAACCATGCACTCTCCAAGTGCAAACTCTGCCCATCACCATCAGATGAGAGCCCCATTCAGGCCTGTGGCTGAGCCCAGAGGACAGAAAGAGGGAAGGCAGGAGGTGGAAGGAAATACAGGTTACATGGAAACAGGACCCAAGCAGGCTGGGTGGACCTGGAGAGTTCTCTCCACCTTAGAGAGAACTAAGCAGTTCTCTCCACTTACTTATATAAGCCAAGGCCTTTGGCCCAGGAAACCTTAGAATGGGAGGGGTAAGCTGGTGAAGCACACGCCCACCCCGCTCCCAGTCTTCAGAAGATGTGGAGCCTCAGAAAAGAACTTCAAACAAGCTGGAAAAGACAATGGCTTCCACCTCCAGACAGTGAGAAATCACATTAGCCTAGGGACGGAGGCCACCCATGCTCAGTGTAGATAAGTGGGAACATTCTCTGTGTGGCCAATGGAAGACCTGCAGCCCCAGCTGCTCACTGAAGCACTGGGTGGCCTCTCTTCCAGCAGCTCCAAATGGTTTCAGGGCTAAAGCCACTGCTGCTGGGTGGTACTCTTCAATGCAGAGAATAGAGGGAAGGGCTCACAGACTGGGGGGTGGGGCACAATGCCACCTCCAGGCCCCATCTAGGTGTGACCATGCCAGGCCTTTGGGAAATGGCTCCACTAAAGCAGCTGAGCCTGCCCATTCACCATCCCACAGGAGTGAAAGCCTGAACAACTCGGATTGCAAAGCTGCAGATCCTAGGCTTCTCAGAGCAAGAGCATAATTATTGCTACTTGGAGAGAGAGAAAGAGGGTGTCATCTAAACTCAGTCAGAAGAAAGCATCCTTGCCCACATTATACAAAGCCCTGTAAGCATTCCCTGGCTCACACTACACAAAGCCCCTGAAGGACTCCCTGTAAAAGACCAGGCAGACCTGAATTCAAATTACACTAGCAACATAAATTTGTAAGATGATGTTAACTGATCTCTAAGTGAATTTTTAAAAGAATCATGTGAATGGGGTGGCAGGGGCTGGGAGACACCTATGTAAGTGACAGTATCTGTTCTCCCTCAGGCCACCATATTTTGCAAAGAAGTGGCCAAATAAAATGCTCACTTAACCGACTCAACAGAATCTGATAGTCAGTGTTATTTCCATTTGCTTACTTATGTGATGATTGGGGGGGGGGTGGTGGTGGGTGTGATTCTGTTTTTCTGAGACAGGGTTCTTATGGATAACCCAGACTAGCTTCAAACTCTGGGTCCTCCAGCCTTCTAAGAGCTGAGATCACTGGCACACACCACCATGCCTGGTACATTTTATACTATCTCTTACACTTCACACTGTTTCAAATAGCATCTTTTAATGGTTTCTTGTCTACCGTTAATACACTCATGGCATGCTGGACAGATAAGAAAGCTGTGGATTATTAAATATGCACATAAGGCTAAATCTGACATATTTGCATACATTACTCAGAAGCAAGCAACCCTTTTTCGATTCAACATGACATATTAGCTAATTTTAAGAAGATACACGTTTATTTATATGTGCACATATACAAAAGGCATGCTTATGAGTATGTGTGCAATAAATGAGAAGGACTCCGAGGGGAACAGAGCAGATAAAAAAATTAGTATTGCAGGGCCACAGAGATGGCTCAGCAAGTAATTGCCACCAATCCTGGTGACCTTAACTCAATCCCTGGGACTTACATGCTGGAAGGAGAGAACTGACTTCCACAAACTGTCTTGTGACTTCCAGGACATGCACATACATGCATATGAGTGCACATGCACAAAATAAATAAAATGTAACCAAAAAAAAAAAAAAAAATCTAAAGAAACATGAGCAAGGTACCTGCAGTGCTAGGCACAGCAGTAAAAATTCATGCAAAATGGACAGAGGAGTTAAAGTTCAATTGAAGTCATCTGACATCAAGATCTCGGGAATGGAGGTTGAAAGCCTCTGCTTGCCCTGATTTGCTGTGGCACCTTCATCAGGTCGGGCTTTGCCTCTGCTGTGACATCTGCAAAATGGAGATAACACTTCCTGCTACCTACCTCAGAGAGCCGTGACATGAGATAGCGACAGAAAATCCTCAAAGCCCTGTGAGGATCTCATAAATATGAGACATGCAATGTCATAAAATACCAGCTCTCTCTACGAGAGTCTGAAAGACTTGCAGCTGCAGAAACAGGAAACACATGCCAGCCAGCTATGCAGCAGGGCATACCCCTGGAGGCATAGCCCTGGCCATCAGGGAGAGGCAGGCGACTCTGTCCCCAGTTCTTAGGGACTATATGGGGAAGAAGACTGGAAAATTCACATCCACTCAGACAAAACAAAACACCCAGGAAAAAAAAAAAAAAGGAAAGAAAAACAGTCCTGTTTCAACACACTACCAAAAATCCTCAGAGATGAAATTCCTAATTCTTGCTTAACTCTAGATGGTCCAGAAGAGAAGTGACACTACCCTGGTAGCTCTTCAGGCTTAGAAAAGTCTCTTAGAAAACAAAGTTGGTGATCTGGGCTTAGGGTTATCAGTTACTTTTGTCTCCTTGTAGCAACAAAATCCTGAGGAGAAGCAACCTAAGGAAAAGCAGATTTATGATGGGCACAGTTGGATCCAGTCCATCACTGTGCCTGGGAGGAGGGAGAGAGAATGAGGCAGTTGGGTCTCTTCCCTCAGCAGTCTGAGGAATTGGTAGGGCAAGAGGGAAGAGAGAAAAGTAGACAAACAGACCAAAGTGGAGGAGAGGGAGTTGCCTGCCTGTCACTCCTGAGACATTCCACCACCACCCACTCCCTCAACAAAGGCTTCCCCTCCTAAAGGTCCCACATCCTCCATCAGTTTGGGCCAAGTCTTTAAACCCATGAGCCTGGGGCGGAGAAGCATATTATAGCCAAACCACAACAAAGGGGAAGGGTAATAGCCACCCCCACACACAGTGAAAAGACATAAAGTATAGAAGACATTTAATTTTAGTCAATCTATATTGGAAACAAACGCTGTGGTTGCTGTACTCAGCTTACCTGTGGGTCTATAAAGAAATTAGAAGGAAGATGTCAAATATACATAGGTCTTAAGATAGTCAGAATTATTGAAACCTTATATTTTGATCAGTTAATTAAAAGCATTATGGATTAACACTACAGAAAAAAATTATTAGAAGCTATGTGTCAGGCTAAGATAAAAACATTAAATAATACCAAAGTCCTTGTTGACATTAAACTTGAAGCCTAGCAAATACTCTGACAAACTAAAATATTAATACAATCTGGTAGGGTTTGGAGGCAAGTATAAACACAAAGCTGGGTGGGGGTGAATAGAGGGAATTAGGCTTTACTCTGCTCAGAAAGGGAGTAGGGCTAAGAAAAACATCAGAACATCTGAGACTTGCAAAAGAACAGTATTTCACTAAGACACAAAGAAACGGCAATTCTACATGTCATCATATATGTAGTTTTAGTAAAGACCCAGTTAAATGAAACAATGGAACAAGTTGGGTAGGCCTTCATTGCAAGGTCCTTGTAGGAAATGGAATACCACATGAGATTTTTTTTGAAAAGAGACTGAAACACACACACACACACACACACACACACACACACACAGCATGTGCACACACATGTGCACACACCAAATGTAATCTAAAAAGAAGTCACTGGTAAGGCTGCGTCAATTACTCAGCTTATAACACCATGGTTCACCCTCTTAAGGGAGCCTTTCTGCTACTCCTAGATCCTCTGCCCCTGGCCACTTGCTGAATCTCGATTAAGCATGCCATGCCCTTAGCTTCTCTGGCTCCATTCCCACCTCATCTCTGATGAGAGAAGGGCCTTTGAAATGTGGTCCCTTCCAAACCAATGTTTGTTTCGGGCCAAAGACCACTGCTACCTCCCCTTATCCTGCCAATTCTGCCAGTTGTTTTTTTTTTTTGTTTGTTTGTTTGTTGTTTTTCCTAAGTATTTGGAGATCAGAAGACAACACAGAAAGTCCATTCTCTCTTCCACCATGTTGGCCCTAACTCAGACTGGTCAGCAAACACTTTTATCAGAGTATCCATCTCTTCAGACCTGGAATGCGACTTTTGGGTGAAAACTTTATGTATGATTTATGTGTGGATATGATTTATGTAACCATCTTGAGATGGGGAGGTAGTTCTGGATTATCCCATAAGGATGCTTTTTAATAGGGAGACAGCAGATGATCAAACTGAACACAGGCAATATGACCAAAGAGGAGGGAGCATTTGACATGATTTAGCTGTAAGCTAAGCATTGCCAGCTTCCAATGGAGTCTGGAAGAGACAAGGACATGACACTTGTCTAGGACACCTGGCAGTGAGGATCTCAGCATCCTAAGCATGGTCTTGAGTCCAATTTTCATTGACTTGTTGGGTAGCTCACAAAACATGAAAATGATGAAAGAGGCCTCTCCGAAGTGATCTTGGGGGTCACCATCAACAATCACCAGTCTCGATCAGATGGAAAATATACCAAGTGTCAACAAGTTGAAGCTTAAGTTGAGGCCACACAGAGTAGCTAATTTTGAGGAACAGAAATTCAAATGAAAATGGAGAGGTTAACAGAAGATGTACGGAAAAGCACCCAACTTGGGCCACATTATGAGAACACAGAAAATACCTTGGTCTGAGTAGTATTGGGGACAAAAGAGACACACTGAAGCTAAAGGACATTATAGACCCCCAAGATGACTGGTGTAGACTAGTCACTTTACTTAAAGTACTCATTGGCTAGGAGAAGAGGTGATGAGGGACATGGGAAATATTTACATGGATCTACCTCCACAGAGTCAGCTCAAGATCTGCATTAGGGCTAGATCATCAATCAGAGACACTAACGGACACAGGAATGGGAATACTCAAGAAACAAATCAGATGGGACAATAAATGCTAAGAAAGTCTGGCATATGCTTTTAGATAACCAGTGAACAAACTTGATAAGACCCATTTCCCAAGGGTGGACACAGTAAGGGGTACCAATCACGGGAGACTAGACAGCCAACTGAGATGAACAAGCCAGCAAACGGGACAGAATGAGGGACAAATGTATAAAGGGAAACAGGAAAGCATTTGGAGGGCACAACAAATTATGAGGAGGGAATGTACAACTGATCGAATGGATCTGAGGCAGGAGATACCTGATGTCAACAGTCTTTGAAATATACAGAATGTACAACTGATCGGATCTGGGGCAGGAGATACCTGACATCAACAGTCTTTGAAATACCAAGCTCCAATGAAAGGGGGAACAGGAGACAGACAGCAGGAGTTTGTCTCTCACTGTGCTGACTTTAGTGTGTAGACAGGGGTGACAGCAGCACTATGTTGGCATCTGAAATTCTGCAGCGTCCTAAATGTTTGAAGGTTGAACAACTCCTCTGCCATGCATTCTCTCATCATTTCCCCTCTGATACATCACTATGAAATGTTTACTATCATCTCCTAAATGTTTAATAGCCTTAAAACACAATGTTTAAGCTATACTTAAATTACACGTAACCACCCACACCTAAGAAAAACTGTAAAAAGAAATTCCTAAGCCAGGCAGCGGTGGTGCACGCCTTTAATCCCAGCACTCAGGAGGCAGAGCCAGGAGGATCTCTGTGAGTTCAAGGCCAGCCCGGTCTACAGAGCAAGATCCAGGACAGGCACCAAAACTACACAGAGAAGCACGAAGATCTGGGTTTGAATGTCAGCACTGCATAAACTGTACATGGATAAGCCTGCTATCACAGGGTTTGGGAGGCAAAGGGAGGAGGTCAGAAGTTCAGTCATCTTCAGCTAGCAAGTTAAGACCAGCCTGGGAACAAAAGAACCTATCTCAAAGAAACAAATACAAGGTGTACTTTAGAAAAGAAAAAGAAAAGGAAGAAACCTTTCTGTTGCGGGGGAGTGGATTTTTTTCTTTGAGAATTTTTTAATCTTCAGTTAGGTTTGAGGACATCAGATGGGTGGGACAATGGACAACTAACAAGGTATTTACTGGTGACCCCAGGAAATGACTTTGGTAGTGAAGAAAGCATTACAAGTTGTGGAATCTACAAAGGACACCAAGTTAGATGTGACTGGGGAAGCAAGCACAGGTCCCTAAAGGAGAAAATAAAAGCAGTGTGATCATGAGCCTGGATCACTTGAATCCAGGAGTCAGAGAAAAAAATTAATAAAGACACATTTATCAGAGAAAGAAGATGTTCTAATAATCCTTGTTCATTCTAATCATCATGTGCTAATCATCATCCACACCCCATGACAGCCAATCTTGTCAATCGGGTCAACTTGACGGGATTTAGAATTACCCTGGACTTGCCTAGGATAGCATTTCTAGAGGATTTAACTGAGCAGGGCTAAGGTAACTTGGTCTCAGCCTTGCAGGGGATGCTTGCCTCAATTATGCCCTTAGGAGTTATAAAACGCACAGGTGAGAGTTCCGTAGTCATACAAGGCAAGAAAGGAGAGCCGAGAGCACAGTGTGGAGTCTTTCACTAGAAATGCAGGCGAGAAGGAGAGTAGGTAGGAGATTCCTTAGTGGAAATATGAAGGTAATTCCAAAGGATTAGAACAAAATGAAGAACGGGGTATGGTGGAAGGAAGGAGGAAAGGGGGCAAAGCAGGAAAGAAAGGGTGAAGAACAAGAGGAAGGAAGGGAAAGAGGAAAGGGAAGGCAAAGGGGAAATGGAAAACGGAAAGAGAGGGAGGGAAGAAACAAAATAAGAAAGGTTAATTTGGGAAACAAGTCTCCTGAAACCCTTTCAACTTGAGGCAAGGATGGCATAATCCAGGCAGAAGCATCCTCTGCAAGACTGAGGCCAAGTGTGAGCAGTTTGACTAAAGGTGAGTTAGAAGCCATTACTCCAGACAAAGTAGAAAGAGTAAGCTGGTACACCTGGACAACTCATTTAGAGAAAGAATTCAGGGACTAGGAGCTAAAGAGATTTGGGGATTTCTTAACCATATGTCATAGCTTCTGATGTGAGTGGCACTCTTCAGGAAATTTTCTAAACTGAAGAACGTGGACCTACTTCAGAGATGAGATTAAACTTCTACTGGGATAATAGTTCTTAACATATTCCAAGGACCAATATCCAACTACCAAAAGCCACCTAAAAATGTCCAACTGTCAATTTCAAGGTCATTCACGGCTGTAAATAGTTCTGTAGACTCTAACTACATACATAAATTATGGTTAACTAATAAGCTGGTTTTAATGACTTAACATTATGTCCCCCCCGAAATAAGTCTTCAATGGGTCTATAAGATCTGAGGTTTTTAGCCTTATCACTAACAATCATAATAACCAGGACAGCATCCATGCTCAGAGCAGACCAGAAGCCAACACACTACAAGTCTGTATGTCAAAGAGCCTTACAAGGTTTCTGAAATGAGGAAAGCAAACCAAGAAATCTCCTTGGTGGCCTTCAATCTCCTAGTAGACAATATGAAGCCAGGAGGCATTGCTAAGACCACACTAAGACCACACAGACAGACAAACAGACTGGAATTTTGGCAATAATTGATGATAAATGACATGGATTCTGCAAATGTCCCCAAACACCTAACAATTGGGTCTTATATGCTAACTGAAGATGTCTCAATGACTCTATTCAAAACAAAAGATTACAATGCCCTCCTGAGTGTTTCCTATACTACTCTCCAGGTAACAGATCAGAATCACAGAGGGAACATGAAAGCACTTTTTAAATAAATACAACCTGAAAATAACGGTTTAATGCTTTTCACAAACTAATTTGGTAATGATAACTTTAATATTTAATTCTTTTAATTTGATATAAATTAAATGCCCAGGCTGTGTTAAGCTCTTAACTATTTACACACACACACACACACACACACACACACACACACACACACACACATCAGTCAGTATCTTCACCGATTTTATTTTACAAAAAGATAAAGCAAGGCTAGGTTAAGTCATCCTTGGTTATATTCTCAGAACCTGGCAGCGCCAGGATCTGGATCCAAGGAGCATGACTGCAGTGTCTCACACTCAATCTACTGCTATCCATATTGGTTCTCAAATGCGCGTTCCAACACACCACTTATTTTTTTAAAAAAGTAAACTACTGTTAAACACAGTAAACATTGTCTATGACATAAGTGATTTTTGATTATTTTGAAAATCTCCAAGAGGACCAGACACAAACAAACCCAAAGATAATAGCTATACACATGACTTTCTGTGGATAGCTTAATGAGAGATCCCATTTGGATATAATGAAAGCTTGACCATGTAGGGTGAGCAAGGAAACAGAATGAGCATACTAAAAAAGAAATAAATAAATGAAAAGGCCGGGGAAGGCCACTCCCAAATAACTTAGTTTTTATATGATCCTCCTAAAACTCATGATTAGCTACTTAAAATATGGACTAAATGCACAACAACGTCTATGAATTTGGGATTTGAATTGGAGTTTACCATCCTAATTTTGTCTCCCATTTCCCCTAATTTTATTCTAAATGTAAGTTTCAAATAATTACAGAAGAAATCTAGCACATGGACTTGGGCAAATATGACATCATTTTGAAAAACATTTAAATGATTTACAGTTTACAGGGTTAACAACTGAGCAGGACTGTTGAGAGCTGGCCCCTCCCATGGCTGGTACAGCACAATGGAGCAATATGAGGGCTAAGCAGTAGGCAGGAAGTTCCTGTGATTGTTCCATGTCCTATGACCAATGTGCAGGATGTCTTCAGTACTACAGTCTTACTTTCAAGTTTAGGTGAACAACCAGGAACAAAGGCAACAGGGTGTAATGTGTGGGGTTTTCTCTGGGACACCTATGACCATCAACTCAATGGGAAACATCCCATGCTAGCATTGAGCTTTTTATAGTAACCTATGGCTTCAGAGATCATCATAACCACCTAGATAAGGTAATTTAGACTCTTTATATGAGTATAAATATTACAAATGGCTTTTCAAACATCCTTAGAGTTGCTTATTTTTCCCTCAACCTCTGCTTTGTCATCCCTCCCCCACTTAAATGGTTTGGTATGGAAAGATATGTTCATGGACGTGATAGTAGCATAAATATTACAGGGTAACCAATCACCTTCTGATTTGAATTGAAGACCTGTTGAGGGATATTTGATCACACTGTGAACCCCAAGTTTGGGTTAATTAAATAAAACCTTGGGTCAGGAGGTGGAGCCAGCAACTAGTTGATGGGAAGTAGCCATAGAGAGTTAGAGGGAGTCCAGAAAATGGATAGATAATTGCACAGGAAGTAGTAGGGAGGAACTTTGAGTTTGGTGGTCTTTTTTGGTTTGGGACAGAGGAAGAAATTCTACTCTTGCTGGGTCACTGGCTAAGGAGGAAGGTCAAATGGTTTCCTTCTTGGCCTCTCTGAGCTAGCAGATTTTCACCACACTATCTGACTCCTGAGTCTTTACTGGTAAAATAGAACAATAGAGACTTAGTTAAAAACTGCATTTGGCTGCAGAGGCAAAGGTGGTTACAGCAGGATGCAGAAGCCCCATCTGGACTTGGCCTCACTGATTGTAGAGCCAAAGTCAATACTGAAACAGCAGAGGATTCAGGTGTAGCCATAGTACTGACAATAAAAAACAAAGGCCTATTCCATTTCAGAAATCGCGTACCTGATACTGCAAATCTATCCAAAAACTCATGGTTGGGGAGCTCACAAGCCCCAGGGATAAACCTATTATTGTTGTTTTGTAAGTGGATACGGCATCAAGCTACTCTTTACACATGTATCTCTCACTCACCATGGTTAGGGCAACGCTAAGACCTCATCAGAGAAGTTTCTTTTTGTAGTAGATGATTGATGCGGAAACTCACAAGTGGTGAAAGTGCATAAGTGACTGTGAATTGATCAGCCACAAATGAGACGTGCATATTACACCACCTCCCCAGGTTCAGGGACCATCAAGAAAGAAGGGACAGATTTTAGGAGGCAGAGGATAGGAAGAACCCGAGCAAAATACTGTCGTCTGGAGACGGAAGGACCTCTGCACCTATGAACTAAAAGTAGCTGTGGTTACCCCCATAAGATCAAGTCAGACAACACCCTGACACGAAGTAGGAAGGGGATCATGAGCCCTCACACCTACCTATGGAACTGTGGACAGCTGATACCTTCTGGAGGTGAGAGAGTCAGTTTTCTTTAAGGGTAGCTTGACCATGTTTCAGTGGACGACCCAACACCCATAAGTATATGGACAGCTCAAATTGGAATTGGTTGGTTATTAAACTAAAAACAAAAGAGGAGAGAAATATGGGCACAATAGGAAGGTAAGGGTAGATCTGGGGGAAATTAAGGGGAGAATTTGGGCAAATAAGATTTTAAAATTGTATCAAATTATCAAAGAATTAATAGAAATATTTTTTAATTAATGCAGGTATATATTACAAATTCTAAAATTCAGTTAAAACATAGTTGACCGCTCCCACAAAATAAATTTTAACCAATATTTTTAAGGTTTTAACCTGTATTTGTAAATAATGAATTAGAAGTAAGGGAATTTATAACTAAAAATCAGTTCATTGACTTACTGATTCTCCTAGAATTTCTTGAGATCTGTTTTTCTGTCAGCTAATTTTAACTAGGACATTTCTTTGACTGGTACTTCAAGATCTAGAGGAGGAAGTGATCCTAAATGTCAACATGGAAAAGCAGCAAAGGTAATTAAGCATCTACTGAAACAGTCCTGTTTTTCCCCCAATTTCTTTCAAATGTGGTAAAAGGAAGAAGTAATTTTTGGGTTCCAATGCCCATGGTCCTTTGATGATCCAAAGGTACACCACATAAAACAGAAGTATTAGACATGCCACATGGTTGTCCCCAAACAAACTGTCAGACAGACTTTCAGAGGCAGGATAATAGAAATAAAATTCAAAGCCTTGTCCACATCTTCCAGTGTGGTGGGACCCTGACTACACCAGGTCCCAGTGAACCCTTCCTTCAGCACTGTGGCATGATTAAGAATGTGTCAGGAAGTGTGGGTGGTTATGAAACGCTCTCTACCTTGCCACATACCACTGATAGTAATGTTCTCCAAAGAAACACTATTAAGAGAGACAATGAAGGTATAAATGTGGATAAAGTATAAAAGTAAAGAAAAGAAGGAGGAGAGAGTGATAAATAGGTGATGAAAAAGGATGTCAAAAGGAGTCAAAAGGACACAAGCCATGAAAGGTGATAGAAAGCTTTTTCATCTAATTTCAACTCATAGTTGTAAGTTGGTGTTTTCTTCCTGTTGCTCTTCCTCTTCCTGTCCCCCTCCTCCTCTTCCTGCTCCTCCTCCTCCTCTTCCTCTTTGCCTCCTCCTGTTCCTCCTCCTCTTCCTGTCCCCCGTCCTCTTCCCTGAAGTAGCTCTGTGAATTCAACTATCTTTATACTGAAATAACTGGAACCATGCCTGTATTCCAAAATTTTTCATCATGTATTAGTCCTTTGTAATGCTATTGTCATTGTCAATACAAATTAGTAGCCACTGAATACACTTGTCACAGTGACCTACTTAAAAAAGGTGATTGAAAAAATATTTTTGTTTTGGGGATGGTATTGCAGCCTCAATTTTTCCCTTTTATCTTCTGTTACAACTATATCAAATCATCCTATTATAGCGTTATTTAATATGTAAAATGTATTGCTATACATGAAGTACTGTTTTAACAACTTGAGCAATATACAAATATATTATAGTTGATCAACATGATCAACCTCAATATCAAGGAATAAAAACCAGATGCCAACAGCTCTGGTTAGTTTTTGGTTTTGTTTTTTTAGTTAGTTCTTACCAACAACTTCGAGGTGACATGAACATTTTAGACTGTATTTTAAGGCTGCAGATCTAGACCTGTGGGGATACAAAGCTGGAGGCAAACAAAGACATCCCTTAAGCCCTTAAGCCGTATTTACTTCCTCTTGCTGCCTTCTTCCAAAATGTTGCTTCCTGCCCCACCCCCCCCCCCAGCACAGCATGAGCCTACACTCTCCAATCACCAATGCAGAGAAAGCTAGCCCCCCCACCCCCCGGGAG
Organism: Onychomys torridus; assembly: GCF_903995425.1. Lineage (NCBI taxonomy): Eukaryota > Metazoa > Chordata > Mammalia > Rodentia > Cricetidae > Onychomys > Onychomys torridus. The sequence continues at coordinate 102,245,113 of NC_050447.1, forward strand.
CTGTTCATGTGTATTCTAGGATGGAAAAAAATCCATGTTACAATGATAGAGATGACAGGAACTAGCAGTAGCCATGAATGTGGTACACATACATGCAGGCAAAGCTCCCATACAAACATCAGAAATAATTGCATTTAAATTAAAAACAGTAACAATGAAAACAATGATCTAACAGTCTTAGCTGGGAATGTAGCTTAGTTGGCAGAATACTTGACCAGCACTTATCAAGCCCTGAGCTTTGATCCAAAGCACAGCAAAAAAAAAAAAAAAAAAAAAAAAAAAAAAAACACAGGTAGTCAATGCCTGTAATCCCAGCACTCAGGAGAAAGAGGCTGGAGGATCAAAAGTTCAAGGTCATCTTTAGTTACTCCGTGACTTTCAGGCCAGTCTAGGCTACAAGAAATTCTATCCCAAAGAATAAAAAAAAAAAAAAAAATAGCAATCTCACTCCAAATTATGCTTAATGATATTAAAAAACATATATTCACCAGCCAGTTTCTTGTACACTGTAGATTTTTATCATAGTATTCCTTATCCAGAAAATCTTGCCTCTAGTCAAGCTCACCTTGTCTGTTTAAATAACATGTATTCCATCATTTCCTGCACTTTTCTCATTCTTGAATATCTACTCTTAACCATTTTATTCAGTTTCATCATCAGCATTGAAATAAAACCCTACCTTCCTGTGAAATATCCACATAAATCATCTTTTCTTTCCTTTGAATATTACTCCACATAAAACCATGGTAGCAAGGGTGCAGGGAGGGTCACAAGACTCCACCCACAGTTCCAGTCTGAAATCCATTCCCTTCTGTCCCCATCCCCACGTGCAAGGAATGCTGGGAGGTGCTACAGTATATAGGAAGTGTGCGGCTGACTGAAGGTAGGACTCTGTCTACGATGGGATGAAATATTGTGGTGATGCATCTGTTTGCAGGTCATCCTCATTCCTGGGAGAAATCTCTTCCCTATGCTTGGTGTAAGTACAAAAAATAAAAAATAAAAGGCAAACAAAACATCTTTAGCAGGGACTCACCCACTGCCTGCCTGTCTGTTAAATAACAACTTCTTTAAACTATGGGCTGTGACCCCAGATGTGATCACATAATTAATGTGAGGGTCATAAAACATCTGGGAACAGCAAAAGTTTTCTGAATATGTAACAACTAGAAATGAACTCAGAATCAAATGCATGGCCAATCCAAGTTGTTTTTAGTAATAATGGTGCATCACCTGGCTTCACTGCAGTCTCAGCTCTGAGTACACAAAGGTCCACTCTGCATTGTGCACACCACACACAACAAAAGCTACTTGAAACACCTCAGCCTAGATTCCAAAGAGGCTCAAGTTATGAACTGCAGTGGGTTTTTTTTTTTTTTTTTTTACTGTACATACAAAGTTTCCTACTCTTATAAGAACAAAATGGTTTAATTGTTGTTGTTTTTTTAAAAAGACTTCCAAAATCTTCCTACTGTTATTTCTCAGCATATAAAGCATGTGCCAAATTAGTATCTCTTTGGATTTGACAAAGCTAGAATGTTTGATTTTAAAGATTATAGTTTGAGGGTTAGGAGTAATAGCTGATTTAAGAATGCATACTACTCTCCCAGAGGACTCCAGTTCAATTCCCAGTATACACATCAGTCAGATCACAACTGCCTATAATCCAGCTCCAGGGCAAGCAATGCCTTTAATATCGAAGGGCACTGAACTCACCTACACAGCCATACACATATACACAGAATTCAATACAAAATACGCCTTTTTTAAAATTGGTGTTTGTGTGACTAACTTGAGTTCCATGACTTCTGAATTTATATAATAGAATTTCTAACAATTTGTGAAAATTAGTATTACATATTTATGTAGAAAGCATTTGGCATTGATAAATACAAAAGTGAGTATCAATCAACTCAGGAAAATGTTGAAGATGCCCACCACACAGGATCAAATGCTTGGCCAAGATTTAATTATTTTTTAAATGTTTATTATTATTATTATTATTATGATGATATCTATGAGTGTTTTATCTGCATATATGTCTATACACCACATGTGTATCCTCGGAGGACAGAAAACAGCAGAAGTGAAGTCACAGATTGTTGCGAGTCACCACGTGGGTGCTGGGAATTGAACACAGGTCCTCCAGAAGAGCATTACGTGCTCTTACTTGAGCACTGATCCATCTCTCCAGCCCCAAGATTTGAGTTTTTACACAAAACTAAACAAACATAGCCATCTCATCAGATGAAAATTGCTTTTATCTGTAATAGCTGTATATACGACAAAGAACTGTTTGAAGATAAATGTCTTTGTGATTTATTATCAGTGTATGTTTCATTTGTGCATTAGTAGCACTGACCACAGGTCAAGGCTGACCCTTCCACTGTGCATCTATTATATATTCCTATATACATGGGGGTCACATAGGAATCTCTCACACAGAAAAAGACAGCAAAAAACATTAAGAAGTCCCGATTGAAGTTTATAAATCTGTTCCCTCAACTAACAGTGTACCGAGCGAGGGATTGGCTGAGAACATTCTCTAATGACTTAGTTTGGGTACAGTACCTAAAACACAGCATTTTGCTCCAGCATAACAGATACTCCACATTTACATGTAGATGAATTAGAAGGTCACTACCCAAAGGCTGTGGGAAGGCCTCCCTTGATTTTTCAGTGTGAAATTAGAAGCTGACAATTACAGTGACTGGAGAACTGGCCACACTTTGATTTTCTTAAAAAAGTCATCAGACCTACTTTGGACACTAAAGATCATGATTAACTCAGATTTCTAAATTGAACCTTCAAATGGATCCCTTGAGAATAAGGACACATGGATGAATGGAGTAGGTGACAGGCTCAGTCCGTTCGAAGAAACGGGAGTCCTGTATTTCCATGCTGTGCAATCATAGAGTTCAAGCCTACTGTAGGCCGACTACTGCATCAGAGGTATTTTTGTGAGTACAAGCACAAGACTCGTTTTATTCACACTCCAACATATTCATATGGTTTCTGCCTTTTAGGAGGCATCCAGTGGGGCTGGAAAGATGGCTCAGTGTTTAACAGTACTGACTGCTCTTCCAGAAGACCTGGGTTCATTTCCCAGCATCTACATGGCAGCTTACAACTGTCTGTAACTTCAGTTCCAGGAGACACAGACATACATGTAGGCAAAAAAACTAATGATCAAAAAATATATAAAAAAGGAAGCACCCAATAACACTTCCCTAGCAAATCATGGCAGCGACTATATGGACTAGCTCCCTATGGAGGAAACAAGTTCAGATTTAACAGCATTCAATACTGGTGAAAAAGCATAGTGTCTGAAAAAATATATATCTAAACAGAATTCTACACCTGAAAATAAATAAACTATATACCTAGACAGAATATCAAACAATTTACCAGTATGATAGCTAACAAACTGCATAGATCTGACACCTGAATAGAATGCAGTATAAAATTACCAGAATGACATGGAAAAAAAAGAATACTCAGAATTGAGACTACTGTGTGATACACATTGCAGTGTTCTTAGTAGATGGCTCACATGCCAAAGACTAGATTTTCCACAGGAAAAACACAATCAATATGCATCTACTGTACAATGGCCAAGACAGTATAAAAACAGTTTGCCACATGATCCTATAATTAGAATTATCATTTAGTGGCACAGATGCAGGAGCATTCAAATTTGTTCTTGCCAAACACTTGAAGGAACTGATGAAAACTCCTGAACATGTTTCCCAGGTTCAAATGCTGGCTCTGCTTCTTATAAGGGGTGTGCCTTCTTCTAGCCAATGCCTTCTCCAGAGCTCACTAAATTTCCTCATTTGACAGGTGGGGATAAAGTAATAGCTATTCCATTGGGATGGTGGAAAGTTGGCACATAATACCCAGGAAGTCCTTTCAGGACTGTAGGGAGAGCAGGAAGCTCTGGGTCCTTATTAATGCCATTGTATCTCTGTGATCTAAGTAAAAGGTTTATCTCATATCCCATTGTGTTCTCCTGCCACAGCAGAGGGAGAAAAATGGGTGTGTAGAAATAGTTTCATAGTACATCACATTCTGAAGGGGCTCTTATTATCTGCATAACATGTAAAATATATGTTCCCATATATGTAATAAAATGTGCATGCACACAGTCACATATAGAAACACAAGCAACTTTATATTCAATAAGATTTAGTGTGGAGTCTATCATTTTATAAAGAAAATGAGATTCTCTAATTTTATTTTGGTCTGATTCTAACACATTCTAACATGAAAATGGCTGAATTATACAGGGAAGGTTTTGCCCAGCATATTGAAATGTGTTTCCTTGCATGTTATCATTGTTTTTTGTTTTTTCTCCACAAGGATAACCACCAATATGTCAACTTTTCAACCTATGCTTATTTTTAAAGGACTTAGCACTTTTGTCTTCCATTAAACTAAAAGAAATCTACAGGGCATTTAGTTTAAGTTCTTTTCCTGTATATATGTGTTGACCATAGAAGAAACTTGGGGACATTAGTCCCTTAATATGAATTTGACACAAAGCTTGCTCTTTGGATACAAAAATAAACAGTTCAGGTAGGCAAGATGGTTAAACTGCCAAAGGCCCTTGTTGCCAAGCTTGACAGATCCCCAGTTACCCACACTGTGGAAGAGACGTGACTCCCACAAATTGTCCTATGGTCTCCACATGGGCCTATGCTGCACCGCCCACCCATTCTCACACACACACACACACACACACACACACACACACACACACAGTACTACCTTGCCATTTAAGCACATGAATTAGGCATTAGTCTGGGGTACCCATATTTGTATCTGTGGAGTGAAGGATCACTCTCTGTCTACTTGTCTAGCTTCCCTAGGTACTAACCCCCATTCACTCCACTTGCTAGCACAAGCCCATGGGTGGCCTATGCATGGGACTGATGCCACTTCATCTTGCCTTGTCCAGGTCATTGACCCCAATTTTTGTAATGAATCACTCTATAAATGCATTTGTTTTAAAGCAATGCAGAGAAAAGACATTGAATCTTCCTGGATGGTTCTTCCACTGGTTCATAACCTACTCTAAGAGCAAGCTGTATAGGCCACTTTATGAAGTGGATTAAGTTTGAAGTAGGCTAAGGGTGGCACTTCTGAAATCACTTTCTAATCCCCCTTTATTTATCCCAGCCATCTACAGGAACCTATATCTTGATCTTTAAGTACCCGATTCTTTCATCTTGTTCTCCTTCTATCCATCCCTCCTCCAGGACTTCCCATTACTGCCTTCACTGTGACTAGGCATTCTGTGCCACAACCAGACCACCATCACAGTTAGTTTATTTCCTAAACTCTAATAATCTACTAAGGTTTACTCATTACTATGGTTTACATACTGACTGGCTGTGTTCCCCAAGGGTCTGTGTATCAAGAGCATGGTCTTCAATGTTCTATAGTAAGAGGTGGCAATACCCTTATACATGGGAGGCCACTAGAGCAGAGCCTGTCTATCACTCTCTGACTTCTGTCTCTCCAAGAAATCTCTCTTGCGTGTCACCATGACACCATCCATCATGAGTCCCTCACCAGAGGCAATGTTATGCCTCTGAACTTCCCAGAATGTGAACTAAATAAACTTTGGGACACAACTTAATAATACTACCTAAATGGGACAGGTGAATATGGCATGGACTCGGGGCCAGGATTCTTCGATAACTAGGTCAGCTCGTATACGTATCAGAAAATGATGCCTGCAAAAATCTTTCTGGATTGATTAAGACACTCATTCACAAGCCAACCGTTAGCCAGAAAAAAAGACTATGACATGGAGATAAGCAGACATGTGAAGAAACATAGGGCCTGAAATCTCATGGTATGGACATTATTATGAAACTATCATCGCAACAATTGAGAATGTGTTTGAAAACAAGAAGCTAACATGTTCTAGTAGACAAGCGATTTTATGTTCTACAGTGAGAACTGCCAGTGCCCAGGCCATGCTCTAAACACATGCTTCCATGCCCTTCTGTGAGCCCAGCTACCAGCAGCAGAAACCGTACAGTATACCCATCCCTCCTGTGGAGCCACAACTTTTCCATGAACATTCAATAGCTACTCTTGGGCAAGCCCACAGAATCTTTTCTCCCACAAGCAAGTTTCTAAAATAAAATCCCAGGTACTATGGGAAAATGGGGAAAGAGAAAAGGAGAGACAGAGAAAGGGAGGCAGGAGAAGCCAGGCAATTTGGCAGAGCGGGGGAGGAGGAGCGTGAGGTAAACCATGAAAGGGGAGTTTAAATGAGGTTTCTTTAGAGGCAGAGTTTTCTGAGAGATTGCCTAATTCAAACTGCTCAGTGAGTAACATAGTTTTCATTTCTCATACGGTAGCAATTTCATCATGAATGCCATCCTCAAAGCAAATAAATACTTACATATGCTCCAAGTCAGTGTACACAGACAAACATCCATGCTCATGTTCACACACAAGGTTTATGTGACACACAGGGCCCCATATCAGGTCATGTCAAAAGCTTGACTCCAAAGGAGTAACTCATCCCTATTCCTTTTCTATCTGCCTCTGGAGAAAAGCCCACATAAGGTATTAAAAGCAGAAGATGCCCTGAGATAACAAATTCACTTCCTATTATCTGTCACCGCTGCTCAGTCCCCAAAGGCAGAAAACTGCATTGGAGCTGGAGGCACAGCAGAGGTAAGTCTGGCCCTAGGAGGGTGCTCGCAATTGCTCTCAAAATGTTTTAACCTCAGGCCAACAGGAAACAGCCATATTCTCAACCAATTTGACTTACCTCCGTTTCTGGACATCTACAGTATAAGATTGATTCTGCAACTCCGTACCTTTCAAGAAAACGCAACTGCAACAAAATGATCATAATAAATGACAGCAGCTCACACTATTGTGCAAGGCACATGAGACACAAATTTACCCAGGTTTTTCTTTAAACTTCCCAACAATGAGGCATAGACTATTAGCAGAAATGATAGCATTGTCTATCACATTTTAAATATTTACACACAGCCACTCCTATGTGTTTAAACATTAAAGCTAGAATCCTAAAAATGTCATCAACATGCTTTGACACAGGAAGGCTCACTATGACATTAGCCATTTATTCATTTGTAACTAACGTATAAAATATTAAATACAAAAATCATCATCATTCATGACACAACTAATAATGAGAAAATTTCTCTTAAAATGCTTTTGGGGGGACTGAAGAGATGCCTCCAAGGTTATGCACACTGATTGCCCTTGCAGAGGACAGGGGTAGTGTGTATGGGGGGGCATTGATCCCCAAGACCCACATGAAGGCTCCCAACCATCTGTAGGCACCAGGTATACATGCAGTACACAGACATATATGCAGGCCAAAACACCATACACATAAAAACAACAAAATAACATACTTTTCAGGGCTGGGGAAATGATCAGTTGATATAGCAGGAGCTTTGAACACACTGACTCTGAGTTCAATTCACAGCAGCCATGTTAGAAAATACAAGTTAAAGGAAAAACTGAGTATGTAAATGCTTGCAATCCCAATGCTGGGGAGGTAGAGATAGGCAGAGTAGCCTACCAGGTGAATGAAGGCTAATGAGAGATCCTGACTCATAGGAGGTAACTGGCTGTCTTGAGGAACACTTGGACACAGACAGGCATACACACACACACACACACACACACACACACACACACACACACGTATAATTACAGTTTTGCATAATCTTAATGCATATTGGATCATAGAAACTGGGTTAGTGTCTCATCACACAATCTAAACATTCAGAATTAAAATAATAAAAGTGTCTAGCAACATAATTAAGCATAGCTACATTCATAGAAGTTGATTCAAATTGTATAGTTTGCTAAGACTGTGTTATAGTTAGGTTTCTGTTATCATGGCAAAACACCATGACCAAAGCAACATGGAGAGAAAAGGGTTTCTTTTATGTACAAATCTCAGGTCACAATCTATTACCCAAGGAGGTAATGGCAGGAACTCAAGGCAGGAACCTAGAGATAGGAACTGATGTGGAGACTACAGAAGAGCATTAGTAGCTTCATCCCCATAGCTTGCTTAACCTGCCTTCCTATACAGCTCAGTACCACCTGCCTAGTGGTGGTATCACCCACAGTGAGCTGGGCCCACATCAACCATTAATCAAGAACATGCCCCCAACCCCAACTTGCTTGTCCATAAGCCAGTATGCTGAAATCATTTTCACAATGGAGTTTCATCTTCCCAAATGACTCTAGCTTGTGACATTGACAAAATACTAACCAGAACAGGTTGCTATAAGAAAAAAGCCAACCCTAGGTAGCCTTGATAAACAGAAATATGTGGTTTCACAGCTCAGAAGGCTGGATATCTGGGGTCATGGTAAACACAGGGTTAGTTTCCTCCTCCAAGGGCTCATTGCTTTGTACACAGCCATTTCCTAACTGGCTCTTCCCAAGGTTATCATTCTATTCACAAAGCCCTTCAGCCCTTCTCTCCTTGGAAGGGCACTTGTCATGTTGGAATAGGACTTCCTGGCAACTTAATTACCTTAAAGTTTCTATGATAATCACATTCATACTGTGGTGTGCTAGGATTTAAGACTCACATACAGGAATTTGAGAAAATCACAATTTAATCCAGAATTTTCATCAATAGAACACATCAATTTAAAAAGCACACAGTCACATTATCTCTGTGCTCCACTCAGATCAGTGCTCAGCCCCGACAGACAATCACACATCTGATTCTTACCTTGCATTTCTCTTCTTTTTGTCCATTGTGAGACGTGGTCTCACATTATTCCTCACGCTGGCCTAAAACTCCCTTCGTGTCCCAGGTTAGTCTTGAACTCTCAGCAATCTTCCTGTCTCAGTCTCCCAAATGCTGGGATAACAGGTGTGCTTTAGTTAATACACTACATCAGTTGATAATGCTATCAAATATATTTTCATGGTGTGAAAAATCTTACTTTATCCCTAACAAAAATCATTGAAAATAATAAATTTCTTTCTCAAGGATAGCCTGAGCTTTAGCTCCTACAGATTTTGATATATTGGGTATATATTATCATTATTTCAAAATGCATTCTAATTTCCCTTTTGGTGTCTTCTTTGACCTATGGGTTATCTGGAATGTGTTGTTTAATTTCAAAATGTTAGGGATTTTCTTCATGGCTTTCCATTATTAACTTCTAATTTAATTCTGCTATTGTCAGAGAAAACACTGTGCAGGATTTCAATTCCTTTTAAATTATAAAGACCCGGTTAATGGCTCAGCATATGGTTTTACATTTGGAATTAAAATAATAAAGTTGATAATGGCATAATTTAGCCCAGCTACATTCATGGTGGCCAAGTTGATTCAAAATATCAGTCATTTGTGTTAGTGCCTGCGTGAGGAAAGACAAACTGAAAAAAAAAATGTTTTTAATTAGGTGAAGGTTAGATTACTTCTCATGGGAAAATGAATAAGCAATTTATTTTGGGGGGCATGAGTATTCTTTTCATCCCAAGTATTGACTAAAGGACAATGAAATAAATATACTCCTATGTTAAGAGTCACACCATTTTTTTAAGCAAACGCTAATCATTTACTTTACCTCTGGAAATGAAGTTTTGCGAGCTAGCAAAGATTAGCAAGGCAGAAGTTTAACAGTTCTGCTGTCAGGGACTGAACAACACTGAGAGTTCACATCTGTAGAAAGAAATGACCAGCAAAAGAGGCCGTCTAGACACAAGATTTATTATGTTACAAGTTATGTACAATAAAAATATAAACATTTCTACCCAAACATTTCCCAATACATTACAGGAGAAATGAGCATTAAACCCTACTTTTCTATTCCTAAAATGGGCTATAACCTAAAAGTACTGAAAAACTCAAACAAAATAAATACTCAGCACTGACTATCATACTTTAGGGAAAAACCATTGAGCTAAGCACATTTCTTTCCAGTACTATTTAAACGCAAGATTCCAAGGTAAACCTTATTTAGATGAGTTTCTAGTCAAGGCTTTGACCTACATAATATAATTTGTGTAAATCAAACAGCCAAGCAATATCCTTGAAGGAAGAGACTAAAAATGGTTTGAAATTTTTCAGCTTGGGGATAAACAAGCACTAAAGAAACATAAATTTTCACAAATACTTGGCTCCAAACAGCCCAGTAAGAGAGGGCATTACAGGTCTAAATTTTAAATGCTGAAAGTGTATTTCCGTAAGTGTTATGGAAGCTGTATGTATGCTCTAGTTTCAGCCACAGTCATCACAAGTATTCAGCAGTTAGTAGTCACCTCTTCAGCTAAGACTCCAGGATCCAGCCCTAGAGCTACAGCCTGCTGGCAACAGGCTATGGCAAGATAGGAGCAGACAATATACTGGCTTGATTGTGCTCCTGCTTTGGTACAAACATGGCTTTGACAAGCCTGTTTTCATAAAAACTTCCCTTTCCAAAGATGTTCTGGAACAAGGCACAGTGGCTCATGGCCATAACCCCAGCACTCAAGAACCTGAAACAGGAAGAAAACTGAGAGTTCAAGGTTAGCTTGGGCTATACATTGAGACCCTGTTTCCAGCAGGCAAAAATGCTTTCTTGCTGTGGATATCACTCTGTGTAAATAAAATACTGATTGGCCAGTAGCCAGGCAGGAAGTATGGGTGGGACAAGCAGAGAAGAGAATTCTGGCAACAGGAGGGTGGAGAGGGAGACACTGCCAGCTGCCATGACAAGCGAGATGTGAGGTACTGGTAAGCTACAAGCCAGTGGCAAAGTATAGACTAATAGAAATAGGCTGAATATAAGAGTAAGAGCTAGACAATGGCAGGCCTAAGATAATGGCCAAGCAGTTTAAATAATATAAGCGTCTGTGTGTTTATTTTATAAGTGGGCTGTTGGACAAACAGGGCTTGGCGGGACCTGGAGAGAAGATCTCCAACTACACTTTCTGACTTTTTACAAAAATTCTAAACTCAAGCCAGCAAGCAACCTCATCCACCAGGTCTGCAACTGTACCTTTTTTAGGTATTATATTAAATTTTCTTATACAGTTCCCTATTAAAATAGTTTAAATGCCAAGCCAAGCCTTGGGAAACAGAGCACCCTCTATCTAAGGCATTTTATGGCATCTGGCATTGGGATCCATGCTGTAATGAAAAGAAGAAAGTAGCTTGAAATTCTTTGTCCTGGAAAGATGTTTTTCTTTTCCTTCTATTCTGTATGTGATGCTGCGGATGGAAGACATGGTCCACTGCATGCCAGGCAAACACCCTACCACTGCCCTCACATGCTCAAACCTCCAGAAATTAATCCTTACTACAGGAAAGAGGGGCAAAGCCTTCTGTTATTATAGACCATGAAATATTATTACCACAATTTTTATTTTCATAAAACTAAGTTTTAGAGTTGGCCTGGAGGAATTAACCCATCTTTATGACCAATTCCTAACAAAATGACAGAGGAGAATAGCTTTCCTTCAGGCACACCATCCTTAGCGGTGGAAGCCACTCGGCCTTAAGTGCTAAGTATTGGGGGGGGGGGTGCATCAACCCTTTCTAACAAACATGGCAAAGTCTTCCAGCAATGATGAAAGGCAGCTCATTGTTTCACTGGGAAATTTCTTTTAATATGAAGTGTGTAAAATATTACAACACAGCAATCAGCTAATAATCATACACAGCCCTATTAAAGTGATCCCCACCATCAGGGCACAAGTCAGGGGTCATTCAGCATAGTCATCTGGATACCAGAAAGTAAAGATTTAAAAGCCAAACACCTAACACTCTAAATCACACTGGGATGGAATGATAAGAGCCCAGAGCCTGAACCAGGAGATCTAAATTCAAGTCCTGCTCAGTCTGTCCATTGTTCACAGAAGCTGCCTAAGGCTCAGTATTCTCATGGCAAACCCTATCTTACCCAGTAATTGTATTATATTAGATTAAACATGTCAAACATTTGACATAAGGCAAAAATACCATATTTACTAAATAGACATCTGTACTGCTATCTAGACTAAAACATTAAGAGGAAATAATTTTAAAATAGGCTCTTTTGTTCATGTTAATATTGAACAACATTGAACTACACAAAGTAAGAACTCCATGTAATGGCCTTTAGGCTTATTTTGGTTATTTTTGTTTGTTTGTTTTGCTTTTGTTTTTGTTTTTAACAGGATTGCATTATGTAACGCTAGCTAGCCTAGAACTCACTATGTAGACCAGGCTGGCCTCAAATGGACTTTGGGCTTTTCAAGACCAAATCAATTTCAATTTCTAATCCCCCAGCCCCTGTGTGTGTGTGTGTGTGTGTGTGTGTGTGTGTGTGTGTGTGTGTGTGTGTGTGTGTCTGTGTGTCTGTGTTTCTGTTTGTCTCCAAGCTTGTACATAGCTGCTGGCCTTGGACTCACTATGTAGCTAAAGATGACCCTGAACCCCTTATCTTGCTACCACACTTCTGAAGTGCTGGGATTATATATGTGCACCCCCATGCCTGATTTACGAGATTCTGGTGACAAAACCCAAGGCTCTGCACATGCTAGAGGAGCATTCTACAAACTGAGTTACATCTCCAGCCCCCAAATATCTCTTCAAATCTCGATTTTTCAACAATGAAACATATAATTTTGTCAGCCATAAAATAAACTGCCACCACCGTATCTTTAATAGCATACTGCTTTTTTATAATGTTGGTTTTGTTTTCACAGGAGGGCTGAAAGCAACACTGTATTTTTAATGTATTGATCACATATCAGAATTCATTTCTATGGCCTTTCAACATGAAGAATTTAGCCATGGTGATATTACAAGGGCAAACACAACTCATGCTGAGTTCACAGCATTATCAGCAAAAATGAGAAGAGCGACTAAAATGCACTGTGAATGCCACCTGGACCCAAAAATGATGGTTCCTGAGCGTCCTTTGTTGTAAATCCTGGGGCAGAGGGGAGCAGAGTTGGTACCAGAAGACTAAAGATGAGGAGAATAAAGTCCCTTATTTCAAAACAATAGGATAGAAAAGGAGAAAGGGGGCACCCCACATGACACCAGTGCTTTGACTATTGATTCCGGACAAGATCTTGGAAGAGTGTTAAGAGAATGGGCTGTGACAACATAGAAAAACAAGTGTCAGTCCTGCCAGACAGTGTGGGCTCCACAGGGACAAAGCAAACCTCATTTCCTCCTCTGACAAGGCTAGCAACCTGGCAGACGAAGGAACTGCAGTGGACATGATATATTTGGGCTTAAGCGGGGAATCAGACAACGGCCCTCTTGACAACTTGAGGCTCTTGATGTAAAGACATGTGCTGACTGTGTGGGCAGTGTGTTAGGCTAAAACAGGTGAGCCAGGATGTTGTCACCATCTAAGTCAGTGCCAGCCTAGGGAAGGTCCCCAGAGGCAGGGTTTTGTCCTCCATCCTTCTGCTCAACAAATGAATATTTATTATATTGCAGATTGCCAAACAAAAACAAGTGTTTGTATGGCAATCCATTCCCCTTCCCTATATACCTGCTCAGACAAGAATCTTCACAACAAAGTAAAAATGTGAGAACATTTTATTTCCCTTATATATATATATATATATATATATATATATATATATATATATATATATATATGTTTTGGATTGATTTTGTGTGTATACACATATAAGCGCCTACATGCCATGGTGCACTTGTGAAGGCCAGAGGAAGTCACTTCTCTCCTTCTACCACATGGGGCCTGGAGATCCTGAGGTTTGGCCTTGGCAGTAAATTCCTTGTCTTGCTGAGCCATCTTGCTGGCCCTTTATTTCCCATTTTGAAAGGGAAAAAAAAAAAAAAAAGGATCCTGAGACTTACTGACTTACTGCAGAGAAATGACTCATTGGATGTGACAAAGTCCCAAACCAGCAGAGCTGTTATTTAACCTCAAGCCTTGCCTCTTCTGACATTTCAGATGAAACCTGGTACAGGAAAAACTACAGACACACAGGTAACAGGGTAAAAGAAAACTGACAAGAAGTAGAAGGCATTATCTGAGAAGTAACTTCAGTTAGGGGCCCAGCGTGCCCATAAAGAATCATTTTGTCCATCGATATCTTGAAACATACAACTCACTATGATTTATGAGACAGTCTAGTGGAACCAAGCTGCACTATAGATTCAGAACAAAAAGAATGATCGCCCTCCTTTTCCCCAGTTGGTCACAGGCCATCTGAGTAAAGAGACTCACCGATCATATGTGATCGCTAAGGTCCTTTCCCGCACCAATGGTCTATTATCACAGTACAAGGCTAAATGGTTTAGGAAATGTATGTGGAGAGTCCGTGCTCAACAACTGGCCATGTAACCCCTGGCCGCTGGAACAGATCCACAGCTGCTGAAACACAGAATTCCAAGGTGTCAATCACTAGTGGGTGAGAATCACTGGTGCACTGTGGGAAATTCTCAGTCACTAGAATGACCACCTGTGTGTTCTCCCTCATAGAGTAGCTGCAGGCTCCCAAATCACAAAGGAAGCAGCTGTGAAAGATGTAGCCTTGTTTGGAATTCGATATGGCGATCCCAAAGATAGTCCTCACCTGAAGGACTACAAATGGTGACACTGTCCCAGCTTCCACCTCAATGGAGCCCTTCTTTATTTCTCTCTTCCGATGCTTTGAAGGAGAATGATCCGCACGGGCTCACATATATGACTGCTTGGTCCCCAGTTGGGGGAACTGTTTGAGAAGGACTGGGAGGGTACTACCTTGTTAGGGAAGATCTGTCACTGGGAGTGGGCTATGAGGTTTCAAAAGACTCCTACTAATGCCAGTGGGCATATTCTTTCTCGCTGTCTCAGTTGTAGATCAAGATGAAAGCACTCAGCTATACCTTCATGGCACCACCATGAACGCTAACCTGAAGCTATAAGTCAAATTAAGAGCCTTCTTTTTATAAGTTGCCTTGGTCATGGCATTTTACCACAGCAACAGAAATGTAACTAAGACAGCCTTCTTGATGAAGTTCTAGCATTCACTGTATGTCCTCTCTCTCTCTCCTAAGTACTCTGAGCGAAACCTGGAGTCTGGTGTTACAGAGAGAATCATGGAGGGCCCATACATCCAGGACTGGAAAATCCTCAGGAGGGGTCTTTTCCTTGTTCTCACCCTGACCAAGTGCCACCAGGCTTGGATCTGTAAGATCCAAGGCAAGAGACACTCTATCCAAACCAACCAAATGGAGGGCAATGGCAGCCTACCCAAACAGCACAACAGGGAACAGGGAAGGGTCTCCAAATAGCAAAGGAAATCCAGATTTAAGCATATGTTCCGCTTCCTGTGCCAGTAATATCCAAGCTTGTAAAAGTGTGCATGCCCTCTGGCATCCAAACAGGATCATCATCGTGGTTTGGCTTCTATGTCAAGACTCCTTCCCTCCAACTACTTCACAGCTACCACAGTTCTCCTTTACAGCATCTCAGCTTCAGAGCTTCTGTAAAAACCACCCTCTGTGTCAGATGTCATCTTTGCCTTTTCTCGCGTTAAGACATCTCCCCATCTTGACTTCTGATTCTTCTCTCAAGCTTTCTGGTTCCCAGCTTCTGTGAAGGGCACCAAAGCAAAACTCATTAGGTAAACAGGCTGCCACTGAGGGGGCTGCGGGGAGGAGCTAGCCTAAATCAACACTCCCCGTTCTGGGGAGTCAAGGGTTTGTGGTATTTTTCCATGAGCTGCTGTCTCACAGCAGCTACTGGAGCAGCTCAGACACTTCCTGCTGGTGGCATTGCTGCAGCCTGTGCCTCATGCACTGGAAGCACCAGGCACTGCATCTGCTGCCAGCACAAATCTTCAGATTAATGAAACTCCCAACCAGCGCAGCAGACACGCCCACAGCTTTCTCCCCTTTAATGTTATATGAATGTGTTTCAGACCTTGAGTTTATGGCCTGGATCATTTCATTTATTTTTTTTAAATGAGGGAGGAGAATGGAAGCTTAATTTTGCCTACCAAGACAACAACATCATATCCAGACACCAGCTCGGGGGCAATGTGAGAAGGATTTCTGACTATGTCATCAAACAAGAAACCTCATAGAGACTCTGGGCTTGATGTATTTTTCCACTAGAAAGAAGAAGGGGCAGGTTGTAGTCACTGGATGGGAGAGAGTTGGGCGAGATGTTGGGAGAGATGGAGGTGGCATCTTTCAAAGTAGACAGAGAAATTGCTCTCCTATATTCACACCCTCAAGTCACTAGGCAAATAAAGATTTTTACAACTTCAGCTGAAAGCGGTAATGAGCAAGCGCATAAGCACTGAGTATCAGCACACCCCACCAAGAGTTCTCTGAGCCATGGCACCATTCTTGCTCCAGATGGCATGGAAAATAATTTATAAATGACAAAAGTTCAATGAGTGGATGGCAGCTGTTCAGCTCCAGCTCTCTGGCCACCCACTTCAGTAGAACTGGGAGCTTTCAATCAACTCCTGCATCCCAGAGGACCTTCAAACAGCATCAGAACATGTGTACAATATGTTCTCAGAAAGAAGCTGGCCAAATATGAAAGATTAGAAAATCAAGTAAAATAAAAATAGAAATGCATACTGTTTTCTCCCAAATCCACAATACCAAGCAGGGACTGAGAACAAAGGACTTTACATTGTCTTCCTATTTTGTTTTTACCTCCTTTCTGTATATTCACTGTTAGAGAAGTATCTAGAACTTCAGCAGTGTTATTTTAAGAACAAATAATCAGTCTTTGCTGATCTTCCCATCTACTTAATCAAACAAAGCTTAATATGAAAGCATCTCTACCTAATATTGGGTCAACTGCTTTTTTGAAACATAAACAAAGGCACTCCCATTTTTCACTTTAGTTCTGAACATCCGAGTTAAAAAAAAAAATTAAGTATCACTTTGGACTTGGTAAGGTGCTTGCCAACATGTATGAAATCCTGGATTCAATCCCTAGCCTTACATAAACCTAGCATAGTGGTACACACCTGTAATCCCCACACCCCTAAAATGGAGGCAAGAGAATTAGACTTTCAGGGTCATCCTTGAGTATATAGCGAGGTGGAGGTTAGCCTGGTCTACATGAAACTGCCTCAAAAGAAAAAAAAATGACTCTAAAAAGTATGGTCTTGCAAAATAATAAACCTCCAGCCCCTTCCCTTGGGAAAAGTAGCTCAGTTGCTATTTAAGTCTCAGGGAATCGTTTACACAAAGAGAGAAGAACTAACTTCTCTAATTAACTAACTTAATGTACTAACTAAAGTTGCCAAACTATTTTAAAAGCACACTGGCCCATAAAACAAATGCAACCTAAACAATCTGCCAAATTTGGAAAAGGCAGCTGTAAGGATGGCAGTGGCAGGAGGTGAGGTTAGAAGTTAAAGAGTGAAAACTTCCAGGCTAGGAAATATCACTGATGCCCATCTGCCAGACTGACTCTCCAACACCCATTCTGATTGGGAACCAAAGCTTTCTAGTTCTGGTCCAGGCTTCAGAGAAATGCAGAAGAATGATAAACAGGAGCCTAAGATTGCATCCCTGGAGGCATGCACCCACCCACAAACTGCTGCTTTCATCTCTTCCATAAATAGATCTGAAAGCAAGGCTGCTGAGGCTCTGTGAGGTGACATGTTTATCACATGCCCCAAGTCTGCTAAAGAGCAAAAAGGCTTGTCTAGAACAGACCTGTAATCCCAGCACTCCAGAAACTGAGGTAGGAAGATTTTGAGTTTGAGGCTAGCCTGTACTACATAGTGAGCTCCAGACCAGCCTGGACAAGTCTCTAGCAAAACAAAATTAGATTCATATTAAAAGCTACACACATAAGGCACAATATTAAATTAAGATGGCTGTAACCAAAAAAGATATTGTTTTTATTTTTAAATTGTGTGTGTGTGCACACGCGCGTGCGTGCGTGCGTGCGTGCGTGCGTGTGTGTGTGTGTGTGTGTTTGATTATGGGTGCCTGAATGCCAGGGTACACGTGTGGCAATCAGAAGACAACTTCTGGGAATTGGTTCACTCCCTTGTACCTTTTTGGGGGAGGTCTGTCTCTTTCTCCCACTTTTCACACTCTAAGCTTCCAGGAGAGTCTCTTGTCTTCACCTCCCATATTGCTCTAAGACTAATATGACTACAGAAGAGCCGCTGCAGGCAACTGGTTGTTGGTTCCAGGGATATGATGGGTCACTGGGCGTGTGCAGCGAGCCCTTCACCCCCTGAGCTGTCTCCCAAGCCTTGGTTTGATGTTTCTTTCTGTTTTCACAAAACATTTTTAAAAATAACCCACAATAGTGGACAAGAAAACCATTCTCCAGATTCATAATGTCACAGATGGCTTTTTAATACCTTACAGCTAGCTACATACTTTGTCATTTTCTTTTAACCATGGCTCTATTTGTTCAGTAAGGAGTGAAAAGAGAGAAAGAAAAGAAGGAAGGAAAGGAGAGGAAGGAAGGAAAGGAGAGAGGAAGGGAAGCAGGAAGGAAAAGAGGAGAGGAGGGAGGGAGGAAAAAAGAGGGAGACAGACAGAGGAGTGACAACTGGGCTGGGAGGCACCCAGATCTAGAGGAGCATAAATTTTTTTGCACAATGTTTCAGCACACACATCCCCTTACTTCCTACTTGGTACTACTGATAACAAATCAGCAATGCAGATCAGAGGAATGATTTTTTTTAAAGGAATCATAGGCATTTGGACATGTACCCAGAGCCTGGGAGCAGATAAAAGAACCTGGCAAGCTTAAAACTTATGCTAAAGATACTATGAGGATTAAATTTCATACCAAAGAAACTGTTCACTGCAAAAAAAAAAAAAAAAAAGCCACTAGTCAAACACATTATTCCAAACTCGGGACTAAATATATTCAATAATGCTTCCAGAAAACACTGAGCCATTGTCTCCCTTCTCTGCCTTAAGGAACTTGGACAGACAGCCACCAGACAGGCAGCTGAGCTTCCCATGGCTTTCAAGGGTGATTTTCTATAGGACCATGCCCTGACTACAAAGAGACTTTACACAGCAATTCTGTAACTCAAGACCCCCTGAGTATGCACCCTGTACTGAATTAGTATGAGCTCGAGGCTACTGCTTACCAGATCCACTTGCCAAAGACACAACCAAGCAAAACAGGGGTTCAGTGAATACATGCAATAAACCAGTAACTGGCTAGAAGACAGGCTCAGAAACAACAGAAAACAGTAGTTGCCAACACAACTATACATGCTCCAGAGCTTCCAAAGTATGGTATGCATATCAGGTCCCCTTCTAGCTACAGGTACTGACTCCCAAATGTGAAAAATCCATCCAAATAACAACTAAGCCAAATAAACAGATAACTAAAAGCATATCATTAAAATGAACCTGATCATCACTGACTATTACAACTTTCTGTTGTATGGAAAATGGTGCATATCTCAACTTCTCTACCTGGCTGTCCCAAGCATGTGGCTAATAGACACTTGAAATGGGACTCTTATAATTGAGGACCTGAATTTTTACTCTATTGCTGATGCATTTCATTTCATATTCAAAAAGTCAGATGCCATTGGCAACTACCATATTGGACACAAGGGCCCTAGAAATCTAAATCAGAAGTTTTTAAAATCACCTTTAAAGCTGAAGGTGTAGATCAGAGCACTTGCCTAGCATGTACAAGGATCCTAGATTTGATCCAATCAATGAGTCCTAATGGTTCAAAATCATTTCAAAATCAAAGACAGAAAACACATTTGGAATTAGACTTATAAAAGACCAAACACAGCAGGTGCTCAACACCATAAATGCAGATGCCATGGTATTATGTTTAAATATGAAATGTCCCCATGGGCTCATATTTCAACACTTCCTCCAGTCTACAGCCTACCTGGAAGAAGTGCGTCATAGCTAAGCCCAGTTCCTGGCTGAACTTCCTGTCTCCTAATCAACTAAGACTCAAGTAGCGCCTCACCTTCTTCTGGCAATTGCATCTGCAAGCCACCGTGAACTCACCCATGCCTTCGCACCATAAGTACTGTATCCCATCAAACTGTGAGATCAAATGAATCCTTCCTCCCCTAAGCTACTTCTTTCAGGTTATAACAGTGACAAGAAATAACCAAAACACACAATAAAAGGTGACATGGGACATCAACCCAAAGGTGTTTGTACTTTAAAGTATTACATACCTCATTTCATTTTTCATAAGTTGAAGTATTCCACAGATGACATTAGGATCTAAAGAAGCAAAAATAAGAAAATTGTTTTAAAAAAGGAATTGGGTCATGTTGTGAGTACTTAGGGAGGAAAAGCATAATTTTAAAAAATCTTGTGGCTGGAAAGATGGTTCAATGGTTAAGAGCCCTGGCTTCTCTTCCAGAAGCTGGTTCAATGCCCAACACCAACATGCTAGCTCACAACTATCTGTAACTCCAATTCCAGGGGATCTGACATCTTCTTGCCAATGCACATAAAATAAAGTTGAACAGAGCTTTAAAAAAAAAAATCATTTCACTCAGTTGGCATTGCCTGGTCTTAATTTTAAGAATGAGATGGTAGAAAGCACCTCTGTCTAGCACTTAACAATTTGCATTCTTGTACCTTGATAGACATAACAGTGAGATGATTCTGTCAGGTGTAAACAGTGTTTTCACACTTCTACCAATGTGTGCCTTCATTATTATCCAACATTTAATTAAGTCACAACACCAGAAAACATCTGGTAGTAAACTTTAGCACATACACTGTACACCACAAATGACAGAGTGCTGGAGCCCTAAGGGGGAGCACAGGCCGAAAGAGTGGTACCAAGAGAAGCGGACACCGTGGAAGCAGCCCGGATTGAGGGTCAAGCAGGCACAACTGGACTGGGTGCCGCAGCTCTCCTTTGTGTGAGCATGAGGTCAAATCTTGCTAAGCAGTGTTCCCTTCTCTGAAAGTGGGGCTAATCAAACTGACCTAACACCGAGTCAAGCACAGTTGCATGGTCCTGTAGACAGAAAGCAAACAATAAATAGGCTCTTTCCTGCCCCTGTTACCACAGGATCATCTTTAGTAATAACAAATAATAGTAGTTTGAAGCAATCACCACCTCACTGTTACTTCATGAGACTCTGTACAGACAGGCCCTATTCTAAAATCCAGTCTGTAAAAACTTCTTTATCACACAGAACAAGAGGGAGTCTTTCACTGGTCTCATGTGCTCGTGGACACCAGGACATGGCTGTCTTGAACAATCACCCCAGCAGTCTTTCCCATCATTAGAAACAGGCTCTTTCTATTTCTTCACACATTGTCAGACATCAGCTCAGTTTTGCAAGAGAGATTAATGAAACAAGAAGTTCATGTAAGTCATAAGTTCTTTAAAAACAATAACAACAAAGAACACAACCAGCTACCAAGGCCAGAGGGAGCACCTAGTCTAATCCCTGCTTTTGGTTTTTGAAGCCTCAATGTGGAGAAGACAACACTGCCCCAAATTTCTTAGAATTCTACTCCAAGGCTATTCCTGTGTTAGGACATTCCATCAAAAGTTGACACCAATATTGACTCAGAACTCAGCAGTCCTGTGACCCTCTGGCTTGTTGAAGATGCTACTGAGTGAAATAATAAAAGTATAGCAAATTATGATGTATACACAAAAATGCATAGTAAGTACAATCCCTTGTTACTGCATTTAGATTCAGGCTTTATTTAAGGTGGAAGTGAGTGGTCCAGGTCAGTAATTTGAACTCATAAAACAATGGAAATCTTTGAGAAAAGTAAGTGCATGTGTATACACACACACACATACAGAGAGACAGAGGGGGAGAGGAATGTATATACTCTATAGGATTAAAAATTAATTTAAATATTGAGGATTTATTACTCCAGTTTCTCAGCAGATTACTGAGACATTACATCACTTCCCTCTCCTCTTGCATGCAGTAGAAATCTAAAACTGCATTTGACCTGCCCTGAAGCTAATATTCCTCCCACAGGCAGATTCCTTGAAAAAGCACAGAAGAAAGATGAGCTGCCCAAACCCAACAGCTTACTCCCATATAAATATGACTAATGAAAAATGTAGAAAAACATTGGCTAAAACACATTTCAGATAGTATCAATATGCTAGTTTCTATTTTTCAGTGCTTCCAATTACCTAAGCCAACTGAATTGGCTGGCCCTTCATCTCAGAGGGAAAAATTAAAAATAGTTTCACATGACGAATAGTTATGGTGTGCACTGGCAATGTACATGTCTGAGCCTTGACTCTTCTTCGCCCTTCTTTGGTAAAAGGTTCCCAAGTGTTGAGGTTACATTAACAACCTAAACTCATTTGCTGAGATCTTTCCTTGAACTTCAGATGTTATAGGCCATTAGGAGTGTCAGCCCAGAGACTCAAGCCTTATAATCTGAATTCTATAACTGGCAGCTGATGTAGTAAGTGTCTATTTATCTCTGTAAAGTGTTTTATGCCACAAGGTCTGTGACTGGGAAAATTAGGTGAGAGAAAAGAGGCAAACTATCCCTTGGACAGTATGAAAGCCAATACCCATAAAAGCGGGCAATAGCATCATATCAGCTATCATAGACAATCAATACATTTACAGTTTTTCTAGTTGCTTGGATTGAGTTCCAACTATTCAGTTTAGGCAGTCCTTATACCTCAGCCTACCAGGTAGCTGGAATTACTTGCGTCACTGGCCTGTGAGATAGCTCAGCAAATAAATGTAATTGCAGCCAAGCCAGAAGACTTGAGTTTGATCCTCTAAACTCATATGGCAGAAGAGAAAACTAACCACTTGATACAAGTTATCCTCAAATGTAAACACACATACACATATACACACATGGAGGGGGTATAAATAAATGCAGAATTACAGGTATCTATTATTTCACCCGATGTAATATTTTGTTTTGAAAAACAAGTAAATAAAATCTTTCTTTGTGATATTCTCAAACTTTGTGGGTTGGACAAACATATTCCACTAAAGATGAACGACACTGGAAGAGAGGAGGTCAAAGGGCAAGTGAGGACCCCAGCATAAAATAAAGATTCAATTCAGTCTCTGCAAGCCCCTGTGAGGCCAGGTTAGCTGACTGTGTGAGCCTTTCCATGGTGTCTTTGACCCCTTAGCTTCTACACTCCTTTCTCCTCCCCCTCTGCACTCTGCATACATGTTACAGCTATGTAGCTTGGTCTTCTTATAGGACTCCTAACAGTGGGAACAGGGGCTGTCTCTAACTCTTACTGGCTTTTGAGGCCCTACTGCTGATACTGGGTCACTTTGCCCAGTCTTAATACATAGGGAGGTGCTTAGTCTTACTGCAACTTGATATGCCATGTTTTATTGATACTCATAAGAGACCTGACCTTTCCTGGATGGAGATGACAAAGGTAGGGGGGAATGAAGAGAGAGACTGGAAGGGAAGGATAAGGGAGGCTACAGCCAGGTTGTAAAATAAATAAATGAATTTTTAAAAAAAGACTCAAGGGTAAGGATGGCATGTTCTAAGAGTAACAGTGGAGAAACCCACTTGAGTAGCTATAAATTAAACTAGGAAAGGCAGTAAGGTTCAGCCCAGATCTTCATGGAGCAGAGGAGATGTTGACAGCAGAACCACAGTTGTTGTGAATCACAGGAGCTTGGCACACGCATACCTTAGCCAGTACAAGGGATTTATTTGGAAATCATGGCTGGAAACAGAACACTGCTCAGCTAGGCCAAGCCTAAAGTGCCACACTAAGAAATGCCCAGCTTATTCTATCTGCAGAGACCAGCGCAGCACTGGGCGCTTTCTCAGCAGCGCCGTGATATAGACAGATGCAGACAGAATGGTGAATTCCACAGATGGCAGCCCAAAAGCAGTGTGCAAGGAGAGCTCACTGAAACATGGAAGCCAGTCT
Source organism: Onychomys torridus (assembly GCF_903995425.1). Taxonomy (NCBI): domain Eukaryota; kingdom Metazoa; phylum Chordata; class Mammalia; order Rodentia; family Cricetidae; genus Onychomys; species Onychomys torridus. The sequence goes on from NC_050447.1 coordinate 102,268,959, forward strand.
GACCTGCCGCACAGGCTGACTTGGAGTGCTGTTTGTACTGTGGCTTAATAAACTGGATTTGAACTGGGAAACAAAAGCAAGCGGTTACTCTTTGTTCAGTGAGTGGGAAAACTGGCAATAGGAAGGAGCTGGGTGAGGAGGCATGCCCAGAAGAGGGCACGGAAAAATGCAGGACCAGAAACATGCGTGCCCTTTCCCAAAGCTGAGTCAGTGCACACACAAAGCAAGACTGAGCCTCCTAAAGCAAGGTGATAAATAGGAGTTTGGGTCATGACCATTAACAGTGAAGGCTGAGACACAAACAAGGACTGGGATTCTGGCTGAAGAAACCTAAAAGATAAAAATGGGATGGACATTAAAAAAAAAGTGACAAAGAAAGTTCTTCCTGGTCTAACAAAAGAAAATGCTATTGTATGAAGATACTAAAGGCTTCTTCACAATCCTCCCTGGGGATGAGCAGAGCCTTCTGTACAGGTAGTAACTTGAATTAGCTACTCTTCTATTCACCATGACCAAAAACCTAACAAGACAGCTTAAGGAAAGAAGGATTTAATTTTGGCTCACAGTTTACAGGAATATAGTCTATCACAGTAGTAGGGACATGGTGGCTAGGGCTCCATCCTTGGTGCTGGAAGCCCAGGGTACACACAAATTGTTACATCTCTGTGGATCATGAAAAGAGACAGTATAGGAAGTGGGTTCCAGGTATAAACCAAAAATTCTACAAACTCTCCCTAGCAAACCACTTCCTCTAGCATGGATACACCTCCTGTGGGTTCCACAACCTGCCAGAACAGCTCCACTAACTGGTGAGAAAATGTGCCAACATATAAGCCTGTGGGGCACATTTCACACTCAAATCGTACTAGTATTTACTGTCTCCTTCATTAATTCTTCATCATTACAAGATTCCTCTCCTTGTTTCTTGCTGTGACTGCTAGAGATGCTGAATGACTCAAGGGCTCGCTGCCTGTGTAGACAAAAGCTGAGTTCCAACTCTGAAGCCTCACAAAGGTGTCTGAGGCCTGTTCATTTATCTCAGACTGAAGCAGCAAAGATTACAGGCGCAGTTATTGTACTTAGAGAGCTTACATTCTAGTGCAGCCATGAGGAAAATGACAAATTTTAAGTTAGGCAAAGCCGAAGAGATAGAGGAATGAAAAGGGCGAAAATATACAGATGGAATGTTGAAAAATGAGTATGCAAGACCAGGCAGACTGTATTTGATTTTGTAATTGGGGAATGTAAAATCCGGGATGGAGTTCTTTTTAAAGACCAATGGCAAGAAGGAGATGGCCTGATTATGGGGAAATAAAGAATGCAACAGTCAACACACTCAAAGTGGAATGTGGTCTGAGTTGAGCACCTATTGCTGACCAGATGCTATACCAACCTCACACACTACCTTTCCTCTTAACTCTCAGAGGAATTCTTCAAGTTGTTTGGTCCTATCCAAACTTGATGAAGGAGGAAACAAAAGCAAGTTCATAAAAACTAAATGCAAATTGTCAGTTTGATATAGTCTTGAGGCTCTGCAAGGTGGCCCTCTGAGCATGCCTATGGGGGATTATCTTGATTGCCATTAACTGATATGGGAAGACCCTCTCACTGTGCAGAGACCATTTCCTGGGTAGGAGATCCCAAACTGTAATGAAGAAAGGAAAGTGGGCAGAAGAGGCATTCACTGTTCTCTTCTAAATATGGACATGATGTGACCAGCTGCTTCAAAAGCTCAGGCTGCCCTGACTTTTCACCATGATAGACTGTACTTTGAAATCTAAGCCAAAATACATCCTTTCTCCTAGAAGTTCTTCTGTCTGCATATTTTGTCACAGTAACAGGAAAAGAAATTAGCTATCACCCAAGGTGGACAGATAAATGATCACATTTAACAACAAAGTCACGGGATGCTTTGACCAAGACTATGGAAGGATAACAAGAGACTAGGGGCTACTGTAATGACTAGTGAGGCTTGCATTGTGAGACAGTGGTCGATGCAGTGTGCCTGTGTTCTCACTACTCAGAAGGTAGAGGCTGGAGAACCAAAAGTTCAAGGTCATTTTTGGCTACAAAGGGAGTTCAAGGCCATTCTAGGCTACATGAGGCTTCCTTTAAAACACAAAAAAAAGCGTCAGGATAGAAGAAGGGAATGAGATAAGTAACCCATAGAGACCAGCAGACAACACCTGGGAGTCGGCTTTGGGAGAACGTAGCTGCTAAATCTAGAAAAGGACCGCTAACAACTAAAGGATCAGGAATCCAAAAGTGGTCTGGCTTTGAGCCTTCCACAGTAGATGTGTTAGCTAATGAGATAGTGTATGGAAATATCTGGGTAAAGAAACCCTAATGGGTATGGAGGAATATGAACTTAAATTCAAAACAATTAAGAAGATGTTGAGCCTTATGATGATGGGAAGGGCTCACTTTGGCCACAGTCAGTTGGGGAACATTTCTGTGTCATCCTATAAGGAAGTGTAATATCCATGCTGGCTATTGGTACAGACCAATATCTTTCTGACATTCAAGAAACACAAAAATCTCCTGTCAAAAAGCACAAAATTGCAGGCACACATGTGAGTTTACACACACACACACACACACACACACACGAATTTAGTTTTAACTTAATAGCCCTTCTACACAGACATACTCAAAATGACAAGCAAAATGCCATGTTATTTAGATTCATGTGCGCAGTGTTAAATGCTGTGAAATCATGTAGGCTTTGACTGTCTGATGTTATTCAATTGATGTCATTAAAACAGAAGAATTAGTCTTATAATTACTCCCTTATGGGTTTGACAGTCTGCCTAAAAAAAGGAAGAGTACTCATCTCTGTCCCAAATTACCTTATCTGGGGGGAAATTAGGTGGGTTAAAGACAGCAAAACCCACATTTCAACAAGCCCATGGGAAGAAAAAGAAATGTACACCAGTAAGGAAGAACCACCCTAGGGTGACTCAGAGCTGCAGCCCGTCAGGCTCTGTAGGCTGGGTGACTCCACTGTGAGGATCTAGTGAGGATGTACAAATCCTTTCTGTCCCTCCTGGGTATACTGGCCATGCTCAGCACTCTGAAACTTCATCAGCCTGCTCACATCTGATGTATCAATTCCACTGTTATATATGATTCAAAGTCTCCAATAACCTCAGCCAGATTGTAGAGACATAACTGCTGAAAAATGACTCAAAATTCTGGGTCATGTAATTAATTACAGGTAGGTGGGGGTGGGGGAGAGAGATGGTCTAGTCAGTAAAGTGTTTGCTGCAAAGTGTAGGGATCCAGCCCTTCCAGACCCAAGCAGCCAAGCTACATCCTACAGAAAAAAAGACCTAAGATCGGCCACAAATCCCACCAATCCCAGGCCACCCCAGAAAGCTCCATTCCCAAGAAACTACATAGAGCCTGCCTGCTGATCAGTTCTTCTCTCCCAAGCATAGGCAGCCACATTCCTATGTTTTTCCCAGTAAATCTTGTGTGAGGTTTGTTGTGTGATGTGACTGTGGTATTCCTTGGCTCCTGACCCAGGTACCTTCCCCCTCAGAGCTGTAACACTTACACCTACGGTTGGATCTCCAGCACCCATAGAACAAGCAGGTGTGGTGTTGGTGTGGGCCTTATGCCTATAAAACCAGGGCTCAGGATTCAGAGACAGGAGGATCTTGAACCATGGTGGCCAGACAGTCTACTTTAATCAGCAGCCTCCATTCAGTGAGAGACTTTGCCTCAAAAAAATAAGGTGCTATGCAACAGAGGAAATATTCAGTGTTAACCTCTGGCCTCCACAAACACATGTACACACATACAACCAAACATCACACATACACACATACACACACACACACACACACACACACACACACACACACACACAAGCCTCAGGTAGAAATCATTTTCCTTGCTTTCTATTTATGACTTTGGCAAGCCATTCTTTGCATGATTTCTTAGAGAGGGAAGAATCTAATTTAATAGGAATCAAATGCAAACCTTAATATTAGTTACTGGTCTGAGACCACACTAAAGGCCAAGCTATCAGAGATAAGTAGTTACTGGGGCATGGCTTTCTGGCAAAAGCCATCGATTGGGGATAGAAAACCAGATTTCAATTCCAGACTCTCTTACAGTCTAACTGAATCTCAAATGAATCATTTTACCTCCGTCACAACAATTAGCATTCTTACTCACAATATGTTAAGGCATAAGTAAGACACTTCCTCGGAGAAATTATTCTATGCTCAAACAATAATATTTCCATTGAGAATTACAAAATTATCAATTTCTGTAGCTATTTTAGAATTATTTTATGGACCATATTGTATTATTCAGCTATGTCACATATTAGCTCCAAGTTTTTAGAAGAAATCTTGTGTGAGTTGATACTTTGTTGCTGTAACAAAATGTCCAAAATAATCAACTTATAAAGAGAAAAGGTTCTTTTATTGTTGGCAGTGTTTTTTTTTTATTTTTTGCTCAGGGTTTTGGGGCTTCCAGCACCATGACAGATTAGTTCTGTTGCTATGGTCTTTTGGCAAAGAAGCATGTCATAACAGAGGTGTGTGGCAGAGCAAAAGTGTTCATATCATAGCCTGGAAGTGAGAGAAGAGGAGGGACTGAGGTTCCAAAAGCCACTGCAAGAACATGCCACTCCCACTGGCCATACTGTCTATCCATCACCTCGCCAAAGTGCAAAGCTAGGGACCAGCTTTGAACACATGGGCCAATGGAGACCAAGCATCCAAATAGGGCAATCGCTATAATTTTGAAGATTAGTCTGAGCTGAAAGAAGGTTTGTAGCTAGCTTGGCAGTGGTGGCGCACACCTTTGATCCCAGCACTCAGGAGGCTGAGGTAGATAGATCTCTGTGAGTTCAAGGCCAGCCAGGTCTACAGAGTGAGTTCCAGAACAGACAGGGCTACACTGAGAAGCCTTGCCTAGAAAAACATAAATAGATAGATAGATAGATAGATAGATAGATAGATAGATAGATAGATAGATGGATAGATAGATAAGTGCTGAAGAAAAAAGTTTCACAGAATGTGATGAAGTAAATGGAGAAGCAGTGTGCTTAAAACTTGACATTTGAACCTAAAATTTCATCAAAGTTCATTAAAAATTAGAAAACATAATATATTAATAATCTTGAAAAATTTACATGGAGAAGTAAAATTCATAGATACCCAAGTCCACTTTGGAAATGAAGAACTCAATACTAAATCCTTAATTTCTCTAGCTATTTTAGCATTGTTTTACACATTATACATATTATCATCTTGGTCATGTATTAGCTCCAAGAATTTAGAAGAAAGTTTGTGTTAATTTCTGCGGCTGTAACAAAATAAGTAAGACTTTGCTGTACTGTGAAAGTAAATTAACACACTGGTATCACATAACACCATGAACATAAAAAGAATAAAAACAAAGGGACACATTAGAGAAACAGAAACAGTGTTCGCCCTCAGAACAGGGCCACATACGGAAAATGAAACAGGCTCCTACCTACCACTAAATGTGCATGTGCTCCAGAGGCTAAAGGCACAAACGACAAACATGTAACCGCAACATCAGAGCTATGGGTAGGTCTAAAAGAAAAATGGAGAGGTGTTCTTTTTACAAAACAAAGTAAAATACCAATGGATTGAAGTACATCACAACTGAAGAGTTCTTTTCGATAAAGAATATAATGGGGCTGGAGAGATGGCTCAGGTGATCGAGCACTTTCCATACAAGTGTGGGGACTTGGATCCAAATCCCCAGAACTTACAGAAGATCAGGAGAGTCTGTAAAGCCCAGCGCTCCTAGAGGAGAGACAGGAGGCACTGACAAATCAGCTAGTCAGGCATTCGCAGTTAAAAACACCAGAGACTCTGTCTCCAATAAGGTAGAAGGAATGAGAACCCAAGTATCCTTTTACCTCCACCTGCAAGCTATGGTTGGAACACACAAGAGATTACAGTTATCAATGTTCACAGAAGAAGAAATGCTTGCCATGGGCAAGAATCAAGCAAGGCCTCCCAGAGTATACAGAAGGCACGTCTGTATCAATAGGGAAATATATAAAATTTTTCAGTGGAAAAATTAATATAAATGTGAAGGGAAATATATAGAAGAGGACAATTTTCAAAGGAAAAAGTATAAAGACATAATCACTCAACCATAGAAAATAAGACAAACATATCCACCTTCGAAATAGTGGAAAAACCAAAAAGCTTGCTAATGCCATGTGCCAGTATGGACATGGATATTTAACATTCATGCTGGCGGAGTCTCCATGAGAAGGGGGTCTGACAATGCTTTACAAATCACACCAAAAACATGCAAGCATGCACTATATGATACAGTAAATTTATTTGCTTAGATCTAAAATAACCTTCCCTTGGTGTTTTCCTATAAAGTACGTATCTAAAGTTTTTTTTATAGCACTCACGTTTGTGGTAAGATGGCATGGAGACAATGTGACTCTTGACCCTGGGGGAGAACATGAATAAAATGTAGACCCCACCATGAGCAGTTGAGTGCAATGAATTTGATGAATACACAAAAGGAGCAACTGAAAATATAGTGCCCAGGGGAGAAGATACAAAGAAATAAATGGAATCCATAATGCATATAAATTAAAAATGCAATTCCAACAAAGTAACAACGTGTTTTAGAATATGCACACTGGCAGGTGCAAACACTTTGTTTGGAGCCTAAACAATGGTGGCAGGGGTCATGTACATACCAAAAGGGACATACAGACAAGCAAGTGGAGCCCTATGAAAGTGTAGGTATAAATGTGTATGTACATATGGATCACCAAACACAATTTTTACAAGACAACACACTTCAGTCATACCTAAGGCACCTGTATTTCCTATTTCATTTTTAGTGTTGATCTCTAGCAACTACAATGATTGCAGGTGACAATTTTCTGCCTAAAACCCCAAGGCAGACAGGAGAGGTTTAGAGTAGGTCCCTAGAATAGTTGGAGGTGTCATGCATCCATCACCAGCTGAGGGTCAAGAGGCAACCCAGCAAGCAGACAAGACAAGATGCCTTTCTTCTGCTGCCTCCTCCAAAGTGTCACATCCTAGGGCCAGCCGGGAGGAGGGGTGGGGTGCGGCAGGCTGCTCTGGGCACTGACTGCACTTCCGGACAGTGAACTTTTCACCCCAACTTCAGGCCTGACTTGTCTGACTGAGACCAAAAATCAAAGCAGGAAGCAATGTGCCCCTGGAGAATGCATATGGGGATATTTTAAAACAGTGGAACACCTTATAGCATCTTAAACCTTAGCAAAGTAAGCTGCAGAACTATGAAGACCAGCTTTTCTCTTAATAAATGGGAAGCTGGAAACAAGAGAGGATACATGGGAAAAAACAGGCTGATTTCAATAGACTTCCCTCGGGAGAAGGGCTGAGAGAGACTGCAGGGAGAGTCAGTCAGGGTGGTCCTCACCAGTTTTCATTCAACACACAAAAAACAAAGCACACTAGAATTCCTATCACCAAATAACTAAACACTGCCTTTCTCAGGAGGGCACCTTTATGGCTTCCTTAAACCAACGGTCTTCCTAAAGTCTGGTGACTGAACCTTTAAAGAAAGCATTTAGCTACAGCTAAGCCATAACGTTCTGAGAATTAAACACTTCTGGGCTAAAGGATGGATGATACTCATCAAGGCACAGAATCCTCTCCACCTTCACGAGTGTGCCCAAGAAGAAAGATAGAAAGATAAGAAGGTGTGGTGTTCTACTCACACTGCCTGCTTCTGTCTCTGTCATCACTGAGGTCATGGTAAGCAGGCAATAGTATGGTCACACCACAACCCAGTGGCTATAGTTTGGATCTGGAGTATCCTCCACAGGCCTTTGCATTGAAGGCTTGGTCACTAGCCTGTGGAAAAAATGGGAGGTGGTGGAACCTTAAAAAGGTGGGGCCTATACAGAAGGAGTTAGTCAATTGGAATGCATGCCCTTGAAGGGGTACTGGGACCCCCAGCTACCTTCCCATCTTATTTTTCTTTGCTTCCTGGCCATTATGAGGTGAAAAGACCTCTTTTACCACACCCTTGTACCATGATACACTCTACTGCTACAAGTCCAAAGCAAAAGGGGCAAGTCCATAAAGTGAGACCTCTGAGACTGTGAGGCAAGGCAAGTCTTTCCTCCTTATACACTGATGGTTTCAGACACGATGTCATAGCAGTGGAAAGCTACAATGTCCATGTAAACAAGAGGATGGATGTTGTGCATGGATCCCAAACGGCAAACGGCCTGAGCCTAAGTTTGCCATGGGAATCTGCCAGGACTATAATTAGCACTGTACTCATAAACAAGGTTGACGAGATAGCTGAGCAGGAGAAGGAGCTTAATGACAAGCCTGGTAACCTGAGTTTGATCCCAAGGATCCACACAGTGGAAGGAGTACACAAACTCCTGCAAGCAAGTGCATGTGAATGCACACACACCAAATATATAAACATGTGCATAGCACATGGAGAGAAAGAACTAACTTAGAACTAAAGCAAACTGTGTCCCACAAAATCCGTATTACACAAGGCATCTATAAGAGAAATCAAATGTATAACTGAGAGCAATGGTGTTGGGTCTACCAGATAGGAAGATGGTGGAGAAGAAGTGGCTGTTCAGGGACACTGAGGCAGACAGGTGACAGCAGGTGTACCTACTGCATTGTTCTAATCCAGTTGCTTATTACCAGATGAGAGAGGACCACACACAGTATGGGTTCAAGATTTTGATGAAATCTATGAAAGGACAGCAGGCCTAAAACAACCATTCCTAAAAAGGCTCTTTTAATGTGGCTTCTCAAGATTATAATATTCCTTTCACAGATGAAGGAATGGTCCTCCATAGATGCTGAGCGAGGTCCTCAGAATGGCATGGTGGCAGAGCTACCATTGATTCAAAGGCTTTATGACTTCACAGTGCTTTTCAGTGAGCATACTGATTTCCAAAAAGAGTGGACTCAGTTGAAAACAAGCCAGGAAAACTTATGTGGCCATAATCCCAAGCACATGAGAGATAGAAGTTCAAGTTCAGTGCTGCTCTGTAGCAAATCTGAGGCAGCACTACCCACACAAGATTGTGTCTCAAAAATGAAACAAACAAAAACCACTAGAAAAGGGGGTGATGGAGGCCATCCTTAGCAAGTCCAAAGCTCTGGTCTCCAGCCCCAACACTCATTTCTTTTAATGTGGCCAAGCATGGGGGCACAGACTAGTAATTAGCATTCAAGAGGCATCAGCACAAGGATCTCAAATCTTGAGCAGCTTGGGCTATATAACCAATCAGTGGACCAACCAATCAATACACACAAAATGTAGGTTAAAATGTAAAACTGAGGTCAGGTTAGGCTTCATAAGTGTAAACTAATGACGTCCGCATCCTGGTTTTGATAATGCACAGAGAATAACAGAAACAATGTGTGATGCAAATGGACACTCATGCCTATAATCCCGGTATTTGGGAGCCCAAAGCAGGAGGATTGCTGTAAGTCCAAGGTCATTCTGTTCTATACAGTACATCCCAGACCAGCCTGGGCAACACAGTGGAAGCACCTTAAATAACTAAAAGAGAAAAAGAAATTAACAGTTTGGGGGAAAGCTGAGTGAGTGAGGAGGCTGGGTACATGAAAACTGGATAATGTTTATACCTACTTACAAACCTAAATTACTTTAAAAGTGGGAGTCTCCCCCTCTCTAATTAATAGGAATCGAGTTTTAGAAAGGCTATACAGTACAGGATAAAAGTGCACATGATGTACTTTCCTTTTTTTTTTTTTTTTTTTTTTTTTTTGGTTTTTTGAGACAGGGTTTCTCTGTGTAGTTTTAATGCCTGTCCTGAATCTCGCTCTGTAGCCAAGGCTGGCCTGAAACTCACAGAGATCCTCCTGGCTCTGCCTCCCAAGTGCTGGGATTAAAGGCGTGTGCCACCACTGCCCAGCTGATGTACATATTTTAAAAATAATTCTCAAGTATTTGTATGGTCTAAATACCACTAGAAATAAAATAATACTAGCTCCTTGTTATTCTCACTCAGTGTCAATAGACTTTTATTAAGTATATACTATCACAGGGTAGCATACTATATCTTCTACATAAAGTTACATGTTCAAATTTTCTTCCTATTTTTTCTACCATATTTATCAATAAAACCAAAAATATATAGCTGCCAGTCATATCTAAAACTCGACACTAACAGAATAAAATACATAGCTGATTTGAATGAATATTTCATAAGAAAACTCTCATATTCATCATGAGGTCATTGAGCAATTTTTTTCAAGTATTGATATTGGACAATTTTAAAACCACTGGCATTTTTGTTCAATGCCACGCACCGTTAAATTTATTTATATCAAAACACTATACAAGGAAAAGTAATATATCTATTTTATATATATAAAGAAAGATAGATTCTCAAGGGCTAATTTGCCAAAATGACAATTCTGCCACGCTTTGCCACTATGTTAAAAGCATCCACAGCCTTCCTTACAGTCAGACTATAATGGTAACATGGCCATTCTAAATGTGTTTGCACATTAATGTTTTTCAGTATTCATTCCTGGCTCCTATTTAAAGCTAAAGTTTGTTACCAAAGCTGAAGAAAAATCTTAAAGGAATGAGAGAAATATGAGCAGAATTCCAGGCAGCAATACAGGCGTGCTCAAGTGTGAAACACGAGAGCAGCATCTGCCAAGTTCCTCTCGGGCCCGCCTGGTCCTGTCTCACTGATCTGGGTCCAGTCTCTCTCTGTCTCTCTCTGTCTCTCTCTGTCTCTGTCTCTCTCTCTCTCTCCCTCTCTCTGTCTCTCTCCCCCCCCCTTCCTCCCTCCTTCCCTCCCTCCCACTTGTTTCTCTCCATCTCTCCCTCTCCACTTCCTCCCTGTTCCAGAAGCTTGTAAAAAGCAGGAAGAAGAAGAGGCTGGCACAACTCCTGAAAAGACAATGAGGACACTGGCGAGTGAGGGAGGGCTCTTTAGTAGCTTGATTCCAAGTAGGGAAAATTCTAAGACAAACCTTTACAGAATCATAAACAGCAGGAACAAAAATTACCCAAATACTGACTATAAGGTCCAATATTTGGGGGAGAATCACTCAAAAGAGCTAATTTAAATATGTCATTGCATTTATATTTATACTCAGGACATTATAATTTAGGGTGAGTCAAATCTGAGGTTGGATGCACTTTCTAATTCAATGTCATATTTTAGGTCTCTAATTATGTTTGATTCAGCATCCAGCTTTGTTCTTCAGTACCAATTCCTATCTGTCCAGCCCTCATGCTAACCCATCTGTCTCCTGACACTTTAAGAACAGTGTCTGCACTCAGCATTATTTCTCAAGTCCACAAACTTCATTCATGACACTGACCTTGACTCCCCTCCACATCTGGAAACTTTTTAGTCTAGTGTGTGTAACTGCCACTATTTTTGAAACGTAACAGTGTGCTCAATCAGCCTTGCTTTTCACAGTCAAATAGGATGGCCTGGGCGTCCATCATCAGATGAGCACATAAGGAGAATGTGCTGTACATCTACAATGGAGTTTAATTCAGAAACAGATGTTATTTGAAGAAAAAATGGATGGAATCATAGATCATCATATTAAAGACACTAAGCCCGACATAGAAAGACAAACATTACATGCTTCTCTTATGTGGAATCTGAGTTTCATGGACACACACATACACACACACACACACACACACACACACACACACACACACACACACATATATATACACACCAGTATTTATGACATAGAACTAGAAAGGGGGCTTATTTGGGGAAGAGAAGGAGAAGCTGCTGGGGAGTTAAACAAAGTAATGGTGATTATGGATTTTTCTTTGGAAGATCACCCAGGCCTTTTTCACAACATCTGGTGAAGTTAGGAACAGTACTGTTTCAGCACAACAGTAAAGAGAAGATGGTTTTCCAGAACTCAAACACACAGGCTAGACACTCTGTTTCTACCACCTAACAAGGACGCACCAGCTGAAGAATGGGTCTGAGGAACACTGTCATTCCACTGCTCCAGTGCTGCAAATGGAGTCTCTGAAGACTGGACCTACACACTCCCCTACCATCTAAAGGAAAAAAAGAAGGAGACCAAAATAAATGTGTGAGGCACGGTGTTAAAGTGGGAGATGCCACAGGAAATATTTTAGTACCCTCTCCAACAGGTTCACACCCTGCAAGAGGAGATAAAGTTAACAGACAATTATAATTCAGCGCTATGAGGGACGTCACAAGGATAAGCACAGGGTGTGACGGAAGCACAGGAAAGGGAGAATCAGGGTGCTCAGTAGAGCTGCCCAGAGGAAGTGACCGGCAAGACACACATGGCTCTGCGTCCACCAGGGTGGCAATGATGGACAACAGCATGTGTGGGGAGGACAGAGCAAAAGTGGAATCCTCAACATCATCTGTGGGGAAAGGAAACGGTAGGAACTTGGTTTTATGTGCCTGGGCAGATAAGCCAATTCAATCTGAATTCAATCCACAGAACACACATAAAAAGCTGGGTACAGTGACATATGTGGATAATCCCAGGCCTGAGGAAGCAGGAACAAGCAGTCGGCTCTGGCTCCTTGGCCAGCCAGCCAGTTTAGCCTAATCCTGTGGTGCTCAACCTATAGGTCATGAGCCCTTTGGCAAACCTCTATCTCAAAAAATATTTACATTGTGATTCATAACAGCAGCAAAATTAAAGTGATGAAGTAGCAATGAAATAATTTTATGGTTGGGGGTCACCGCAACAGGAGGTACCATATTAAAGGGTCACAGCATTAGGAAGGTTGAGAACCACTCTAAGAGACCACCTGCTCTCAAAAACAAGGTGCATAGCACCTGAGGAAGACACCCAAGTATGACCTCCATACATAACACATGCACCTGCACAGACTTGAACACACAATAAAGAGAACAGTTTGACCGCATCCCAAACTATTTAGCACAGAATTAGCCTATCATCTAGCAATTTGGCTCTGAGGAATGCACAAGAATATTCACAGCAATATATTACAAGTGGGGGTACCTCAAGTGCTCCTCAAATGATGACTGGACCCCCCCCCCAAAAAAAAACAAAAAACAAACAAAACAAGCATTACATTCCAAAAACGTCTCATCCACTCAGTAAGCAAGGAAGTACCAGCAATGTTGCAATAGGCAGGGACAAACCTGGAAAAATCACATGCTGTCTAAAAACAGACACACAGAGTCACAAATCGTATGATTCCTACTTCTATGAAATATCTAAAGTAGACAACAGCTAGACTAATGACTTTTGATATTGTAGGAATATGGGCAGGAAGAGTAAGCATTTGTGGATATATCATTTCTCTTTGGGGGGATGAAAACTGTTCTAACAGTCTTTGTAGAATCCTCGTAAATAGCCTGAGACCTGCTGAACACCAAGCTTTAAGAACATAAGGAGGCCGCGTGGCAGTGGTGCACACCTTTAATCCCAGCACTCGGGAGGCAGAGCCAGGGGGAGCTCTGTGAGTTTGAGGCCAGCCTGGTCTACAGAGTGAGATCCAGGACAGGCACCAAGACTACACAGAGAAACCCTGTCTCAAAAAACCGAAAAAAAAAAAAAAAAAAAAAAAAAAAAAAACTTAAGGAGGTTATGAGTTTAGCTTAGTGTTAGAGTACTTGTTTAGCATGAACAGGGCCCTGGGTTCAATCTCAAACACCATTTTAAAAAGATAAAATTATAAGGCAAATAAAAGAAAGTTTAGCAGGCAAAAACATAATTTACAGGCAAGAAGAGAAAAACATGTCCAGGCTGGTGATTAATAAAGAGAAAAGGGACAGGAGGTACCACTAGCAAGGTTGATTAGCAGGTAAAGTCACTTGGTGACAAGCCAGAGTGTAGCGAGCTTTCTATGGGCCATCAACCAGCTCCCAAAGCACGATATGGAGACTTATTATTAGTTATAAATGTTCGACCTTACCTTAGGCTTGTCCCACTAGCTCTTATAACTTAGTTTAACCTGTTTCTCTTCATCTACATTTGCCTCAGAGCTTTTTACCTCTCTTTCATTCTGTATGTCTTACTTTCACTGCTTCTGTGTCTGTCTGTCCGGCAGCTGGTTGGCTGGCCCTGGGCATCTCTCTCTCTTTCTTCCTTATTCTCTCTCACTCTTCCTCCCCCATCCCACGCCAGGCTAGATTCCTCCTCCTACTTATTCCCTCTGCCCGCTAGCCCCACCTATCCCTCTATTGCCTACCTATTGGCCATTCAGCTTTTTATTAGACTAATCAGGTGCCTTAGGTGGGCAAAGCAATGCATCTTTACATTGTTTAAACAAATGCAGCATAAACAAATGTAACACACCTTTACATAGTTAAATTAATATTCCATAACACCAGGAGACCTGAGTTTGATCTCCATGATCCACAAAGTAGAAGAAAAGAACAGAATCCTTCTTCTGACCTCCACATGCACACAATGGCACATGCACATCCACACATATACACATACATAATGTATCCTTACACATACATACATACATATATGCATAATGCATGCATGCACACATACACACATATATACACAATTCATACATACACACATACACACATATATACACAATTCATACATACACACATACATACATAATACATAATGCATGCATACATAAATAATTGTGGTGACCTTATTTTAAAGAGAGAAAGAGGAAAGGAATGGGGGGTCCCTAAGTGTGGGAAGATGGGGCCCAAGATGTAGTTTGCCACTGAAGACAAAGACAGTGTAGGAGTTCTGGCTAACAGATTGAGCATGGAAGGGTAGGGAGGAAGGAGCCAGCTACAGCTGCTCTTCTGGCTGGCTGAAGGGCCTGTGAGGAAGAGTAGCCAGCCTGAGCTGAATGCAGGAAGTTAAGAAAAACCCCAGTGAAGAAAAGAAGAAGGGGAAAAAAAGAAAATAAAACACACTTGGAAATTTCTCACATCCACCCTTTACAAAAACGCTTTCCATGTCAAACACTAGGGAACAATTTACTTGGCCACAAATTGAAAAGGGGTGTCTTAGAAGGGACCCCACCCCCATTCAGTCCCTTGGTTCCTTGAATTCTTAGGAGGTGAGCAAATCCAGGCTCATTTCCTGTTGCTTTTTAAAGCAATGTTTGCATTTTTCAATGTTTTCCTATAGTTTATCAGCTCCTGCAGTCCTACAGTGGGCTGGCTGCCTCTTAAGTTTGTTGTCCTCCTGCTTTACAATAGTGCAAGCACTGCAAACGTTGTAAGTGGATACAAAGATGCTTATTATGAAGATTTCAACAGTATTAAAATTCATTGCAATGTATATTTCTCCCTCTCCTTGTAAATTCATATTTCATAATGATTTTTAGCAACATTAAGAAACCAGAACTCTGGGCTGGGGGTGTCACTCAGCTGTAGGTCACCTGCTAAGCCATCAGGTAGACCATAGTCTGCTGCCCAGCACTGTGCATGCACACCCAAAATAAATCTATTCAGTGAGTTGTATGTTTCAGAGCACACATTTTTTTTTTCCGTACTTCAGAAACTAGTAATACACATTGAAATAAACAGAATAAGCTCTTACCTTCAGCTGGTAACACTGACACCAAGTCTGAGGCTGAAGAGGTCGAAACATCCACATCCACAACCAGAGCTCCACAAACAGTGGATGGACTCCCCTAGATGGCTCCACCTGTAAAGAAAAGTCACAGTTTCATTATCGCCTGAATTACAACTGTGTCATGTATATACAGTGGTGCCCCATAGCCATACACTAACCTTCTGAAGCTTTGGTCTGTGTTGTGGATCAAAATTCTAGAAAGAGTTCATAACCTAATTGTTCTAATGTAGTAAGTTGTGACCTTTAGTGTGCCTCATTATACGTGTGTGTGTGTGTGTAGGACTTATCAAGCGCTATCTGTACTTTCAGGCAGGTGATTGTGGATGAGGCCTCCATGGGTGAGAGCCAAGAGTACAGCAAGACTTTAAAGTGTGATTTCCATACATTAGTCACTAGCCAATAAGGCTTGTGTGGAAGAGATACCATTCACAATCTCATTTACTTCTTATTTCAGTGCCACATCTGTAACCCCAGCAGTTAGAAGGCTGAGTGACATAGGGTTGAAAGATCAAGGCCAACCTAGGCTACAACCGGCAGACCTCCTCTCTAAAATAAAATAGCTGGTAAAGGATAAAGTTGGAATATGGTTGTCCACAGGGAGTCTGACTGAGTTCTGAATAACTGTATGTACATTTGGCATCACCTGTAAAATGAAATATGTGAGTATATCTTGAAACCAAAGGGTTATGAAGAATCCTAAGTGGTTTACTCTCATTTCCATAGTACTTCTCAAAGTACACAAATGTATCCCAAGATTTAGAATGCTATCTAGTCAGGGTTAGATAGTAAATGGAGACGGAATCCTGGAGAGGAAACACAGGAGTTGAGGCAGAATGCCAATTACTGTATACACATTGGGATGTTTCCGAAACTCCAATACCAGAGCCTGAGTTTCCATAACTATGGGCATAAATGTGCTGATGATCCCAAAACCTTGCATTGCTGAAAAAAGAAAACACATATTCCAAATTTTCTTCTTTCCAGTTAATCTTTCATGGCTCATTCTTGGAGGCTCTAGTTGAAATTCACCTCCCACTGCCGATTGGTGTCTCCTTTCATTTTATACTTTGTTAATGCTTATATATCCTTAACAGTTCAACATTTATTAGGATGAGAGAGAATTCAATTTGTCCCTGCATATCTTCCTAAGAAAGGAGCAGAGAATGGATTAATAAAAATGCATAATGCTTAACACTTTATAAAAGTGAAGTGTGATGTGTTGCTGACTTGACTGGAGGTCCCTTGGAACAGAATAGACTGAAAAGTCAGGAATATGATGATGGAATGCTAGTGTCCCCCCCCAAAAAAGAACCCCCAAAAAACTGAGAATAAACCATTTACGGATGTAGACCTTTACGTGCAAGCTTGAAAATATAGAAGGAAGAGATAAAGAAGACAGCAGAAGAAAACTGACCTCCCGTGCTGCTGGCCTGGCAGAGCTAATGTTATGAAAATGGCAATACTATTGCAAACTGTCTATGGAGTGCAGCAATACTATTGCAAACTGTCTACAGAGTGCAGCAATTGCCAAGCCGTTCCTCACAAAGCTGGAGAAGCAATGTTGAGTTTCAGTCCCATGAAAGCACAGGAGATGCTAAGGCAATCCTGAGCAAAATGAACAGCATTCTACCATAACACCCGACTTAAACCTTGACTACACAACCAGTAACAAAAACAGTACTGGTACAAAAACAGATGCAGAAACCAGTGGAACTGAGGATCCAGAGATATACCCATGCACTCACAGCCGTCTAATTTTTGAAAAAGGTGGAGAAAAAAACCCACACACTGGAGAAAAGAGAGAGCATCTTCAGCAAATGTTCCTAGGAAGCCCACAGGTATGAAAGCAGAAGAATGAGAGACCCCATCCCTCTCATCCCATACAAAAACTGAATTCAAAGTGCATCAAATACCTTAATGTATGACTTAAAATCTCAAAACTCTTGGAGGAAAACACCTCAAGATTTGGCCAACGGCAAGAGGCTTTGAAAAGAACTCCCATGGCAGAAATAATTCCAACCATTGATAAACAGCATCTCATGAAATCAGCAAGGTGCTGTACAAGAAAGAAAACAACAGAGTGAAGAGAGCCCCACAGACTGAGAACTTGGTTAGCTAGCCATCAGAGGGGAATTTATGTCTAAAATATTAAAAAAAAAAAAAAATTCTACTAAACGAGAAGGCAAATGAAATGACCAAATTGTCAATAAATACATGAATTAAGAAAATGTTCAACATCCTTAGCCACCAAGAAAATGCAAATGACATTTACATCAAGAGTCCATCTCACCCCAGACTTGCCTGAACTCAGAGGGATCTGCTGGCCTCTGCCTTCCAGAGTGTTAAAGGTATGAGGCACCATGCCTGGCTTCTCAGAGTCATTGTTATTAACTCCAAACCTCTAGCCACTATTCCAAGCAGAAAGGAGAACAGCTTGAAGTCTGTTGGGACCACTGCTATAGATGCATGTTGAAATTCTACCCCACAGATGTGCTGGTATCCAGAGATGGGGGCTTTGGGAAGTGATGAGGTCATGAGGGCAGCCCTCACAAATAGAACCAGTGCCAAGGACCTCTCTCCCTCACTTACAACTGTGTTTGGATATAAAAAACTGGCAGCCTACAAGCGATAAGAGTATCTCTACCAGATGTAGACTATATTGTACCTTCATCCTAGTCTTCTGGGCTCGGGATGACTCAAATCTACAGGTCTCTCGTCCTAAGCCTAGGGCACTTTGCCATAGCTTCCTGAACTGATTTCAACATAAATGGAAGCTCACTTCATATTTGCAAGGAACACTTAAGCATCATTTAACCCTCTGTTCTTTTGGATTGCACTTCACATACCCGCTGAGGGTGAACCACGTTTCTAGCTCACATGAACTCCCCAACCAACCGACTCAAAAGCCATCAACTAGAGCCTACCCCTAACGGACTCCCAAGACCCCACCTCCTCCTTGAAGACAGTCGGTTTAGTCAATCATCATGGTGTGAGAGGTCATTTTTATCATATAAAATGCCATATTTGATACTTTGACTCAGAAGCTAATTAGAATGAAATTTGAGTAGAGGGAAAAAAAGAAATAATTAATAAAATAAAACCAAATAATTGTGTGGAAAGGGGACAACAGGTAAAAATGTTTAAAGACTTAAAATAGGTTAGGGAAATAAATAGGCTTCAGACAGGTCAACAGTGGTGGATCAGTCTTCATAAAATCATGGCTCCTGGTAACCAAGCTGTGTACTTAAAAGTTTATATTTTTAATGTTTTTCTTCCTCTTTTTCAGGTGTGTGTGTGTGTGTGTGTGTGTGTGTGTGTGTGTGTGTGTGCACATGAGTGCCTGTCTGTTTATCTATCATTCAATGAAATACCAGGTGCACTGTGGTTTTCTCCTTTATAAAATAAAAAAAATAAAAATAAAAAGGTTATTGTCACTCAGGGGCTTTGGTCTAGCCTGTCAAGCAGAAATTAAAATCTCTTTGAAAAAAACAAGAAGCAGGAGGAAGGAGGAAGGAAGAAGGAAGGGGAAGAAGGAAGGGGAAGAAGCAGGAGGAGGAGGAGGAGGAGGAGGAGGAGGAGGAAGAAGCTGCAGCAGCAGCTTTGCCTGGTTCATATATCCTACCCACATGAGCTGGATCAGCTTACAGGAGCGGCCAGAGATAAGGTACCTCAGGGAGTTTAGAAGGAAGGAACCTCCAGAAAAACCTCTGCCTTCTTGACTCGGCAGCCCACCCTCACCCACCGTCAACTACCCTTACTCTGTACCATAAGGCTTGGTGTGCTGTGAGAAACAGAGAGAGCTATGCCTTTCTCTCTATTAATGACTAAACTATATCCTTAAACTCTTCACAAACAAACGTCTTCCACCAGTTTCTAGAGATTTCCCCACTTGTCCCCCCAAATGATGAGACAAACACACCCCTACACACAAAAAGCAACCCCATCATTTTACTCCATTTCCAGACTGAAAAGTTGGCTTGGTGTGGCCTCCTGTAGGGGAAGAAGGGGGACAGGATATGGTTTTCATGTCCAGAAAGGAGAGACAGAATCACACAGCAGTTCTGATTGCCTTTGAGCATGTTGAGGGCTGAAAGCCTCATCTAACTGTGGTAAAATGTTCCATCTTCAGTAGCTGAGGTTAGAAACCCAGAAAAGAACCTAGAAGATTCTACAACCTTGGGATGGGACACTGGAGACGGGACATGGAAAATGGCCCAGTCCATTTCAGTCTTTGCCTTTAGCCCCTGGCATAGCATAGACCCAATGGAAACCTCCTAAAAGCTACTCACACTGACTCAAAGGCTCCTAGACCCTATGAATCTAACCAATGCAAATCCCCATGAATCTAATCATACATCAAACCTCCAGGAAGGTGGGTTTGTTGAGAGATTTCTTTAGACAACTGGTTCTTAGGCAGTTCATGTCAGGATACCTTTACTAAATTTAAAAATTACTGATGAGTCCACTGAGATTTTGGTCACAAGATTTATATCAAGCAATATTA
The DNA here is from genome assembly GCF_903995425.1 of Onychomys torridus. Classification (NCBI taxonomy): domain Eukaryota; kingdom Metazoa; phylum Chordata; class Mammalia; order Rodentia; family Cricetidae; genus Onychomys; species Onychomys torridus. The sequence continues at coordinate 102,289,068 of NC_050447.1, forward strand.
ATTCTTAGAAATGTTTAATACTTTTAATTCCTTTCAAACATGTGTTTGGGGCTGGAGAGATGACTCAGTGGTTAAGAGCACTGGCTACTCTTCCAGAAAACTACAGTTTGAGTCCCAGCACCCATATGTCCGGGCACAGCCATCTGCAACTCCAGTTCCCAGAGATTTAATGTCCTCTTCTGGCCTTCATGGGTATTACATGCAAGTGGTACATAGAAATAAATGCAGGAAAAACTCCCATACACATAGAACAAAAAAAAAATTTTTTTTTAATTTAAAGTATCACCCACTACAAATAAAACTAGTATTTTATAATATTTTGCAAATGTGAAAATAATCAAATTTTCTCAAAACATTTAGTAACAAGAATGGCATTGTTTTCTATTGGTGGAAAAAAATGTGTCTTGCTTAATAGAAGACAGCTGGAATTTCCTACTGGCTGTTATTAATCTGGCACCATATCTTGCTCAGCAGAAGTGTATAAAAATCCATATAAAATCCATATAAAAAAGTTGCGAAATGAGAGATCAGGCAAAATCATTTTCAGATATCTATGGATATTCTGTGTTTGATATTGTACTAAAACTGAAAAACTGGTAGTTTCTAAGGCATCGGAGCACCCGTCAATGAGCTGAGACTCCTCCTTACTCTGACAGACACTCATCTCCCAGTGCATCCACTCAGTCCTTGACCCACACATAAAAAATTTGCTTACATCAATCACATTCACAATCATCTGCAAAATATGGAATCACTGAGGTTTACAGTGGTTCCCAAAGCAAGAAGAGGGTGGCCTAGGACAGACGGATACCAGCTGTTCATCTGCATCTTCAAATGTCAGCTCGGAAGCCAGGAATCCTGTCATGCTCACCACCGGGTCCCTAGCGCCAGCACATGAAGTCCACCGCCTGTACCCTTTCGAAGCTCAAGATCTATCTGAATGTCTTTTGTTTGTATCCCAACTGCACTAGCTACTCCACTGGCATCCATGACTAACGTGTGCCACACTGGAAAAAAAAAAAAAGAATATAAAACCTCTCCTGGTATTCTAACAGATGAAAAAAGGAAAAAGAAAAGAAATAGATGAACAAACAGTATGTAAAAAATCAGCTCTAATAAAAACCATTTATGTCGCAATCATAGTTTCAGTGAAAACCTGATACCTATTACAAGTTCCAGTTTCAAAATCAAAGTGTATTTTTAATTTACGGAAACATAGAAAACAGCTAAAGAGAACAAACTGTTGCTTATAATAGAACCTGAAATGTAATTTGAGGAGAAATAAGTATGTTTCCTCCAAATGCACTGAAGAGCCAAACTCTGAAAACATGGGCAAGAACCCGATACTCAAATATATTCACTACTATCAAAAACCTGTGTGTATGCATGAGAGGGGGGGAGTCATGAGCATCGGGGGACAGGCCAATGAGGAGCTCACCTGCCTTTGTCACAGCTGCAGAAGTGGGGACTCCTGCTTTTCTTGTGACCATGGCAGAGAAGTCAAGGCTAGCTTTCACAAGTGGCCTGATGTTTCAAAAGTTCTGGTCCTATGCACTGTACACCGTGATTTTTTTTTCCCTAGTACTGCTTGGAGAGAGTTTGCCTCCTTGATGAGCTGAAGTTACGGTGTGATAGAATCGATTATCTGCTCAGAATGGCTTACTCTGTGGGACTATAAAAAATTGCAGGTGGCCTTGGTTACAAGGGAGCTATCTGTCATCCTGAACTATTGACATATTTTTATGTAGTATAGTCCCAAATCGCTCGCTAAGTTTAGTTACTCATCCATGAAATCTAAAATTCAGAGTCTACCTAAGGGAAAGGGGGGATTTAGAGTAAAAGTTGAGTCCCTAGTACCCTATCAACATCACATTTCAAAGCCAGATGGAAGGGAAAAGCTAACCTTCCTTAAGCCTGACTGTCCTGGAGGACGGCTGGTGTCCACCTTCACTCAACAGGTAACTGAGGGAGCTATAAATCCCAGGGATTGGGAAAAGCTACTTCAACTCATTCATACTTTTAGTTTACGGTTGGCCGAGAACTAACAAATACCATGGTAAATAGGTATTTTTCTTCAACAGTGTGCTTGCCACCAAGTTGCAGATAGAATCAGTTCCATCCTGGTCCCTGGAGCTTAAAAAATGAAAGGCATGCTAACACTGCTGCATTCAATGAGATAGCCAAATGATGCACAATGACCAGAGTACAAATCTCCCTCCAGAAACAGATAAAAATGCCACCCTCAGGGCCGTGACTTCCCCACCACACAACGAGCCTCTGAGGAAGGCTGCCGACTGCCTAATGACCACACAGCCATAATTTTTAAGTGCATCATGTCAGGTTTGAGATGAGGTAGCAAATTGTTTTTATTGGCCTTTCTTTCCTAATATAAAACTCTCAATCTACAACTGAATTAATGAATTCTGCTGCCCCTCTGTTTGCTCCACAGCTCCACTTGTAAGCTGCAATCCATCCTTTTCTGGTCTGCTTTATCAAACCAGTAGTCATTCCCAAGGATTCTCTAACATTCCATCCTACCAAGTAGATGAGTCCCACCATTAAGGGATCCTCACCCCCCACTGTCCAATGTTTGGGATATTTTAGGGTTCATCAGAACCGTTATTAAGCAGAAAACTTATCAATCAAATACTTGGGTGCATAGCAATAAAATCAATTGCCAAAAGAAATGAAAACTTCTCCTGGGAACTAGAAAAACTGTCAATACTGTGGCAAGTGTTGCTGAAGTAACTTCAAGTTCAAATCTGAAGCACAGGCTTGGAATCTGTGCTGTCACCTTGAAGGTCTACATTGTTCTCCGTCAACTTGAGGATTCAGCACTTTGTTCCGTTAAGGACAGGGCTTTATTTCCTGACCATTGGACATGACTGTAAAGCAGAGACCATTAGAGGAACTATCTCACAGGACAAAAAGAAAAAAATCAGTAAGGATGTGACCACATACATGGTGCAGTCCTTGCACTAGTCAGCTGTCCACAGAGACGAGGGGGCACACAAGGAAGCGGGTATGCTAGCTGCTTCTACTTTTAGACTGTTTTTCAAGACTGCTCGCTCTTCTCTTCCCCTCTCCTGAAAGCACTGTTGTGGTTGCTGGCCTCTAGGCATGACGAAGCTTTTGCCTCTCCATTTGTCTGCAGCTGAGATTACCGGCAGGTAACTCAAACAAGATTGGACCCACAAGGGTCTACCATGGAAGCAGGGAGGGGCTTCATGAGGCCTCTACCCTCTCAAATGTAGGCAGTTAACAGTTACTGGGAGAGAGGGCCAAGAGACCCCACCACTCCTCAAGGATATAGAGGCAATTAAGGTCTGGTCCCTCCTTCTAAGGACATATGAGAGGTTAATGATTGCTGAGAAGAGGCATTTTCTTCCACAGTCTACTGCTCCTAAGTAGCCCATATGGTCCCTAAAGTAACCCCTCACCCAGGCTCCTGCAAACCCAATTAAGCTCACTAGTGCTCCAAATTAGACTTGAATGGAATCATTTCTTTGATTTCTTGTTGCCCTATGTGGAGTTAGGAGGTATTTGTTTATGTCACTAGAGAATATCTAATCATGTTGAGATTATCCTTAACTCCCCCCCTAGATGGAGAGTTCACTATTAATGTTCTGTATTTCTTATTGACCTGGAAAAAAGAATTAGTTCCTTTTCTAATATAAAAAGTGAATCACCTCCCCTCATTGTGACTTAAATTGATCATCCTCTTCCTTATTCTATAATTAGGTGGTCATCAAATCCCCTATCTAAATGCAGACCTTTCAAATTGCCCTCAAATACTGCCTCTTCTTCATATCTGTTTCCTCAAGTATTCATCTCCCTTTCTAGAGATAAATTCCTACAGACACAATTTATTCACTAAATAAAACTGCAGATAAGTCACCTGCAGGATTTAATTGAAATGTTTGACATCAGCTGTCTGTTGTAAAGCTTAAATACAATCATATAAGTAAAATAAGTAAGCTGTGTCTCGAGTACATTTGTATTTACATGGCATGGCTTAGGTGTTTCTGTCATAACTATAGAAACAATTTCCAAGAGCTTCATCAAGACTGTCTAATAAACTAGGTAACTACCAGGATGACTGACAGTGTATCATTTCAAATTAGTAGAAAACAGCAAGAAGGATCACAGCATGTCAGATTGGGCTGACTTTTTTCAAGTCCTTCAACTTCTGTTCCTATGAAATGGATGAGATTAGATCAGATCAGCCTTCCCACCAGAGACTAAAATGACCAAGAAAGAAAACAATTGTTCAAAATAGCATCTGCTTGCAAGCACTGGAGGCCTGTCAGGCTCCTTGACTTTAAGGGTCAGGACTGTGGAGAGCTGACCTTTGACCTGCCTTAAACCCATTTGGTGACTCCTTCACAGACAGTGGAAAAACTCAAGAACTGAATAGGGCTTACTCCAGTCTCACAATGTGAAACTCCAGTCTACACAGGCAAAAACTAAGAGTTCATGGCCTTCTAAGGGCAAGAGGCCCTGTTAACAACCCAAACTTTCAGCTGGATCCCAAGGGCCCAAGCTAGAATCTCACCAGTACTCAGGAAAATTGAAGGGCATCTTGGAGACAGTTTAACCCCTGCCTGGATCAAAGTAGCCCTCTACAGAGGAAAGGAACATCAGCCACAGCTAAGTATTATCTCTGTGTTTTTAATAAATAATTCCCAGCAGTCATGAGAATTAACTATGCTTACAAAAATAAGAACAAGCCAAAAATTTAGAGAAAAGTCAGAAACAGACCCATAGGGAATTGAGACACAATAGTTAATAAAGGGGAACTTCAGAGTCACAGTGACCAATATGTTTCATAACCAAACAATAAACTAGAAATAATGTAGTATAAAATAATCAAAGACATATTCTGTGATTTGAAATATAACCACTGGTAGGAACATACTCAAAAGATGAGCATCACTGAATATCATGTACAGATGAGATGAAAGGGGAGCAGGTGATATTACAGAAGAAAATACCCAGATTAAAGCACAGAGAGAAAATGGAGCAGAAATGACTGATGGAACACCGTTTCTTTTCATTATTGTGTGGTGTGGTGTGTGAGATGTGGTGTGTGTGTGTGTGTGTGTGTGTGTGTGTGTGTGTGTAAGAGAGAGATGTGTGTTTTTGTGTGTGTGTGTGAACATGCACATACCACAGTGCATGTGTGGAGGTTAGAAGGTAACTTGCAGGAGTTAGTTTTCTCCTTCCACTATTTGGGTGTCAGAGATTGGACTCGATGCCTTTAGCAGCTGTGCAACCTCACTAGGCCTGAAACACAGTTTCAACCATGAGGAAAAAGAAGGAATTCCAGAGTGGAGAATGGAATTAAAGCAATCTCTGAGGAGATTGTGGTAGACAGTTCCCCAAAACCAATGGAGAAAATCAAGCCAGATTCAAAAGTGCTAAACATTTTGAGATGGATAGAAACAAGGAAATTCACATCTAGAATGTCTCAACGAAACTGCTGGAAATCAAGGGCTAAGTAAAATCATAAAACTGGACAAAAGAAGCCAGATATGGTGGCAAAAGCCTTTAATCTGAGGACTCAGAAGGCAGAGACAGGCAGACCTCTGAGTTTGAGGCCAGCTTGATTGACTGTTTGAGTTCCAGGGCAGCCAGAGCTACACAGAGAAATCCTGTCTCCCAGGGGGCCAGGGGAGGGACTGTTGGAAATGAAAGACAAGATATTAAAGGTACCCACATAGGAGTATGTTGTGGGATGTTCTGTATGATAAATGTGTTGCTCTGATTGGTTAATAAATAAAACACTGATTGGCCAGTAGCCAGGCAGGAAGTATAGGCAGGACAAGGAGAGAAGAGAATTCTGGGAAGTGGAAGGCTGAGACAAAGAGACACTGCCAGCCGCCGCCGTGACAAGCAACATGTGAAGATGCCGGTGAACCACAAGCCACATGGCAAGGTATAGATTAATAGAAATGAGTTAATTTAAGATATAAGAACAGCTAGCAAGAAGCCTGCCACGGCCATACAGTTTGTAAGCAATATAAGCCTCTGTGTGTTTACTTGGTTGGGTCTGGGCAGCTGTGGGACTGTCCGGGTGAGAGAGATTTGTCCTGACTGTGGACCAGGCAAGACCAGGGAAACTTCAGCTACAAATGGCGCCCAATGTGGGGCAAGCGTTTCCACCTAAAACCTAAGAAGAAAGATCCTAAAACAGAACTAAAAACAGCTTCTTAGTTGTCTCTCTCAAGTTGGCAAGTTCCTGGCATGCACTTGGACCAACAGTATGGTGGGAATGAGGCGTCTACAAGTGACACATTACATTGCATGATAGATTTAGTCTTTGGTAGTGCAAAAAAAAAAAGGGGGGGGGGGGTTCTGAAGTACACACTGACTTGATAGAAACAAAGAACCACTGTTTCTAAGAGTTGGTGGCTCCCAGAGCTGGCGGTGGCCCAGAGCTGGAGGTAAACATACCACCACCATGTTGGAAAGCTGAGGTGGGAAGAGCCACCAGCCAAAGCTGCTATTTTAGCCCTAGTAATGCTGCAGTTTAAAACAAAAGATTCCAATATGACAGAGTAAGATGGAACAAGACTTTAAATGCTTTACAATGTGTGTAAAAATGTACATAGGCTTAAAAGAGAGAAAAAATATATACAGTTATATTTTAAAAATAGTTTTTAAAAGTAAACTCTTTAAAAAAGCAGTAAAGGTAATATAAAAAATAAGCCATGTAAACATAGATATTACACAGAGAACCTGGATTGTGTTGTCTTTGGGATTTTTACCTACAGAAAAACATTTGATTGTAAAAGCTATTGAGTTAAACAAATACGTAAATTTTAAAGGTAACTTGACTTCAAAATTTGGATGTAAGGATATGTTGCTTTGGAAAGGAGGCTCTGCTTTTGTTTCCACAGAAAGCCAGAGGCTATGGATTTGTTCCAGATTAAGATACATCAGGTTTGACCAGCCAAGACCCCCAGAAAGGTCCCCAATGACACCATGGCCCAGATGATCCAACATCCAGAACATTTTCAAGACAACTGGCTCAGATGATACACCCTCACCAACTAATCCATAATCCTAAAATTTTCTTTGTATCCCCATAAAATACAGCACCCCCCTCCAACAGAAAGTAGTAAAAAAGGCTACACACAAATTCCAGAAATGGGTTAATTTAAGATATAAAAACAGTTAGCAAGAAGCCTGCCACAGCCATACAGTTTGTAAGCAATATAAGTCTCTGTGTGTTTACTTGGTTGGCTCTGAGTGGTTGTCAGACTGGCGGGTGAGAGAGATTTGTCCTGACCGTGGGCCAGGCAGGACCACAAAAACTTCAGCTACAGGAGTATTTGTGGAAAAGACCATTTCCAAATTATAGTAAGACCAACAGACTCTCCAAGGACATATAGAAACCAGGATACTTATTATTAGAAATGGAGCTTTTAATGAGCTAAAAATATGTCCAAAAATATTCTTGAAAACTAAAAGGCAAATTAAAGACTTTAAATACAATCAGAAAGCCCTTACTGCCAGAATATCTGAAAAATTTGTGAATGGGAAGAAAATAAGCCCAGATGAAAGTTTGTTGTACAGAGTGAAGAAAGTCTACAGGAGAACACTAGCCAGATATGTGTCTTATAATGGGTTAACATCCAATAAAGGAACTCAAAATCTAGGCCAGAGAGAATAAAGGTACCTTTACTTTCAATGAGTAAAGGTCCCTGCCACAAAGCCTGAAGACCTGAGATCAAGTTCTGGTATCCTTGGGTAGAAGGAGAGAACCTATTTCCACAACTTGTTGTGTGACCTCTTTGTGTACACCATTGTCCCATGCACCACAGTACACAAACCATTCATTCATATATGCATACATACACACATGCCAACACATTAATAATAATTAGAATTAAATTTTTAAGTTTGTCTTTATTCAAAACCCATTCCTTTAAGAAATATTTAAGTAATTATACACAATGTGCTAATGTTTGCCTATGACATCCCAGGGGCTATGTTAGGTCTAGGACCAGAGGGGAAGCTTAACCAACATCTTCACATAGCACGTGTCTCTGGTTATCTTTCCGTGTTGCACACACCTGAGCTCCGCTCTCTTTTAGCACAAAAAGATAATCAGTCCCCAGGACTGTCATTTTTTAGTTGGATATCTTTAAATCTCATCAGGACTCCAGGATATCTAGGCTGCGTCATTAGCTTATGCCACATAACTCAAGGGTCCACACATTAAAGGCTTTGCATAAATATCCACAGAATTAAACTTTTCCAGGAGGGAACAATGATCCCAAATCACATGACACACTTTGATTTAAAAAAAAAACAAAAACAAAAAACCCAAGTTCCAGAAACAAAGTACATGAATACTAAGGTGGAAAGATCTAGAGTATTATAAAATAAATTTATTTAATAAAATCTTGAGGCAGCTGAAATATGTTATTTAGATTTAATCTCACTCTGGATGGTCAGAACAGACTGGGCGCATGAGAGGCCATCTTTCTACCCACAGAAACTAACACTGCCTGTGCTGTTTAGAAAGGGCCCAAATGTCTTCTCACTAGCGCCCTGAGAGCCTCGTCTCCAGCCAAAGAGATGGGGCTCTGAACAAGAAAACCTCTTGGCCATTCAGCATCCAAAGCTCGGGCTACAGCAGAAGCTCACTGTCCTTTCAATCTGTGCTCGGGGACGGTGTTACTCTTACCCACAGGTCTGCCACTTGCTTCCAAACTACTTTTCAATTTTCTCTATTTTTAAACATTAAACTGTGTCCTCTAGTTTCTTGACTTAACAATAAGAGGGTATTATTTGAAAGTCACATCTCAAAATCCAGGTTAGCAAATTATTTGTTCTCCCCCCCCCCTCCCTCTGCCTCAGTGTGTGTACCTGTATTCACGGTCGGTGTGCATGTGTAAGAGTGCACATGCATGTCTGTGCACATCCCTGTGGATGCCAGAGGTCAGCACGGACTGCCTTCATTTATCACTCTCCACCTTAGGTTTTGAGACAGCATCTTTTCCTGAACCAGGAGCTCACTGATTCCACTAGCCTGGCTGACCAGTGAGGCTCACAGATCCTCCTGTCTCTGCCTCCCTAGCACTGGGAGTATAGGTATACATCACTATAGTAGGCTTTTCTTTCTTTCATGTGGGTGATAAAGATCCAACTCAAGTCTCATGCTTGTACAGCAAGGACTTTGATCCATCCCTTAGTTGGGAAATGATTTTCTTTAACTCTCTCAAAGCCTCCATTATTTTTCTATACGTCCTTTCTTAAGCAAAATTAAAGTGTTTTTTTTCCCCCAACTAGAGAGATTCCCTCTTTTATCAAGCATGTGACCCATGCCAGGGTACATTGTCATCTCTTGGCAACTAAGCCAGCTTGCACTACCGTCATCACATAGTAAATCAGGAAATTAGACTCGGAATTTAACTCTCGTTGACACCCAGCTCAGAAGCGGCAGAACAGACATTCAGCCCCAAGTTCTCCAGGGTCAGGAAGACAGTCTAGAAGTTGTTTGAGTCTTCCATTCCTTCTCTGCAATATTGTACTAATAAGGGCTGAGCTCAGCATCCAGGCTGCAGGCCAGTGGGAACTCTAAGGAAAGAACACCCCTGCTGAGGACAGAGACAGGGGGTCCTGTCCCACTTCAGTATGCAAATCGGACCCACCCCACCTATCTGCACACTCCAGCCCTGCCTGGACCTGGGACAGGGGCCTGTTCACTTCCTGTTCCCATCACCTAGTAAAGAGGCGGCGCCAGTGAGAAGCATTTACGAGATACATTGTGTGAGGACCCTTTGCTTTGCTCTCCAGACAGCCTGAAACTTTGTGTTCCACACAGAACCTTCTGTCTCAATTTCTTCTATTCCCAAAGCAATACACATAAGAAATGTTGACAGGTCAAACTGTGTAAACCAACCTCTTGACTTCTGAGATCGACGTCATGTTAACCTTATGAAAATTCTTGCAGCTGTAGAGTCCTGTGTGGTGTATTTTCTCTATGACCACAGTTTGTGTGTATCATGTGTCCTAGTTCCTCTGTGTGTGGGGAACACACAGGTATATGTGGAGCCAAGAGGTCGACGCCAAGACTTCCTCCATCGCTCCACTTTGTTTCTTTCTTTATTTGTTTGAGATAAGGTTTCTCACCAAGCTTAGAGCTCATGGATTCTGTAAAACCAGCTAGCTAGGGAGCTGCTTCTCCCTGTGCAGAACTAGGACTGGGTGTGTATAGACATGCCCCACATTTTACACGGATGCTGGGAATCCCAACTCCAGTCCTTGTGTTTGCACAGCAGGCATTTAAGGAAGCCAGCACCAAATACAGAGCACAGGTTCTACTGCATTCATTTAAATGTGTGTGAGTACATGCTTCGGTACAAATATCCCATGGTATGTGTAGAGGTCAAAGGACAATTTGTGGTAGTCAGTTCTCTCCTTTCATGTGGATCCTGAGGATCAAACTCAGGCCATCTGTCTTAGTGACAACAAGCACCTGTACCTGCTCAGCCATTTCACTGGCCCAGAACACAATTTTGAAAGAATATATCTAAGACATAAAGCCTATGCCAAATAATTTTGATAATGCTTTATTATCATGTATCAACTTATGCTATCTGTTAATGATAATTTAGTAATTAAGAGGTAGACCTTTCATCTTTCTCTTAATACATAAAACCATTAAATTAGCTAATATATAAACAGAGACTTAGATCTTCAAAGCATCTTCAATGGGTTAATCTTCATCTTTCCACAAACCAGAAACCTCAAGATTCGGCATGTCAGAGCACTAGTTATTTTTATTATGCTGTGACAGAGCAATGTAAGGGAGGAAAGATTGATTTGGGGCTCACAATTTCACAGTTCAAGAACATCACAGAGAGAGGGGATGGCACACAGCCCACCCTGTGGCAGTGGGGATGGGTTGCAGTGGCTGTTGACATCATGGCACATAGCCCACCCTGTGGCAGTGGAGATGGATTGCAGTAGCTGTTGACATCATGGCACACAGTCCACCCAGTGGCAGTGGGGATCGGTTGCAGGCTGTTCACATCATGGCACACAGTCTGTGATACCCTTCATCCAACATATTCAACAAATGTGTATTTAGAGGGGGAAAGACTGAGCAAAGAGAGGTTCTGTATATCAAAAAAAGACATATTATGCAAATAAGCATGCAAATAGGGGAAAGTGTAGCTATGATAACTGCTGTCAGGAGAAGCACCTGGTGAGTGAGCAGGTGTGAAGGCAGTAGATTTGATCTTGAGTCTTAGGAGTCAGGTTTTCCTGACAAAGGAACACAGCAGCTGGTTCTCTCAGACAGGAGATATTTCCCAGGCAGGTGGATGAGAAGCAGAGAAGAAAACAAGAAGGGTGAGTGATGACCTGGTGAACAAGGGGGCCAATGGTGAACAGGAACGGGAGCTGGTTCAGTGAGCACAGAGCTCACTCAGAAGGGTAAGGACCTGTGTTCTGATTCATAGGATCCACAGAAAGTGGGCCGAGGTAATGTGGGCCTGTAATCACTGTGCTCCAGTGGTGACATGGGGGACAGAGGTAGAAGAACCCATGAAGTATGGTGGCCAGCAACTGTGGCACATGCAGCAGCAGTAAACAGGAACAGATCCTGCCTCAAACAAAATGGAAGGTGACAATCAACAGCAGAGATTGTCTTCTACACCGATTGTGGCACACATGTCACACACATACACACACACAAAGAAAATTTTAAAAAGAATGTGCAAAGGCCCTGGGGTACTAGAAGGTTAGTAAGAGAATCCAAAAGAAGCTCATATCTCCTCTGCTTACAGAATTCCTTTCTCTTAGCCAGGCAGTGGTGGCACACACTTTTTTTTTTTTCTTTCTTTCTTTTTTTGGTTTTTCGAGACAAGATTTCTCTGTGTAGTTTTGGTGCCTGTCCTGGAACTTGCTCTGTAGACCAGGCAGGCCTTGAACTCACAGATATCCGCCTGCCTCTGCCTCCCGAGTGCTGGGATTAAAGGCGTGCACCAGTGCTGGCCGACTTGGTGGCACAGGACTTTAATCCCAGCACTGGGAGGCAGAGGCAGGCAGATCTACAGAGTAAGTTCCAGGAGAGCCAGAACTGTTACCCAGAGAAACCCTCTGTCTCCTCACTTATTTCTCAACTGTGACACCCTCTGGAGAGCTGCTGTCGCCTCCCCAACTGCACTGTAGATTGTTATCCGTCATACCACTGTGACATTTCTTCTCCATGTCTGTTAGCACTTAGCTCACTGTTCAACAATTATCTGTGTATACATCTGTCTCCCTCCCCAGCCTAAGAGCCAATCCAAGGAGGGCAGGGGAGGACAGAGCTTTATTTTACTAACTCTCGGCATGTAGCGCTAAGCACGTGTAAAACACTCCCGGTTTGCTAATGAATCTAGATAATGCAACCTTGGTCCCCACCCCCAGCCTTCCCCCACCCTCCACCCCCCACACACTCAGACTTAAGCATTACTACGCCTTGAAAATGTACTTGTCTACTGTGAGATTTGCCTGCATTTTTTTTGGTAGACTCAGCTGTACAGTAATAACTTTTTTAGAAAGCCCTTTCTCTGGCTGCCCTTAATGAATCATAAGGTGTTACTTACTGCAACCTCGGAACCATCTGCACAGACATTGTTAACACAATGTAATTCGTTTTATAAATATCACACAATTATCTAATTTTTAAAAGGCTCTGGTTGCTTTGAAAGGTGTTATTTTGGAAACAAGTCCTGGCCCATCCTAGGGAAATTCCCAAGTCAGTATTGTAATTGCTAAGTATATCCACAGAAGCCCTGAGAGGCCGGCCAGACAGGAAGTAGAAATCCCTGAGCTGCTGCGGCCTTTCTGAATGCAGCCAGCCCAGCGCAGGAGGGGTCACACACAGCCCCGTCTGTACTCCGGGTGATGATTCCAGAACTCCACCAAGCCCAAGCTCAGTTTCCCTCCCTGGTGACAGCAGCCTCTCCGTTGTGACTCTGAAGGCACTTTGCAGCCTGTGTGTGTCCAACAGCAGCAAGAAGGGGAAGAGGGACAGGTCTGTCAGTTGGTCATTTTTGCTGAGGTCTCATAATGGAACAAGCAGCCTGTGTTTTTTCCTTACAGGGTGCCAGCAAGCCCAGTGCAGGCTCTCCTCCCACCTCCCAGAGTAAACCCTCACTCCTGGGGCACGCAAAACAATACAATCAAGATTCGGGTATTCCTGGGAGCAATACGACCCTCTAGCTTTCTGGCTATTT